>NW_015115487.1:18837-43048 GCF_001443285.1 Poecilia latipinna
ATATATATATATATATATATATATATATATATATATATATATATATATATATATATAGTACAGGTTAGAGTATGAATATGTTTTTTCAGTGGATTTATCTCAGACACACAGTTGTTGTTCACTTGATACCGGTCGTTGTCTGCACTTGTAACCCAGACTGCTTCCAGAATCATGTGTACAGCAACAACAAGTGGATGTGGAAGAATACGAAGCCATGCATCACTAACCGTTGAGTAACCAGCGTCAGGTTACTTCCCTCAACCTGTAACCAAACTGTTTTGGGTAAAATAAGTAAATTACTGGGATATAATGAACATTTACTAATAACAGAAATATTATTTTGGTTAGCTCTTTGTAATGGTGTGGAAAACAAGACGCATTCTGGGATAACTCGGTGCATTTATTTAACGTATCACAGCAAGTGCGAACTAACCAAACTAACAAAATGCCCTGAACTTTTGCAATTAAACCCAGTTTAATTGCAAAAGTTCTCTAAATATATTAGATGGATGCCTGTTGATCACAGGTTACTTTAGGGGACCCCACAGATTTTCTGTCACATTGACCTGTGTGTTAAGGTTGACAAAGGTGTGTTAGCCACACTTCCACATATGTTGAACAATTAAAGTCAGAGTGTTTAAGACATTTTATTGCTGGACAAGATGTTGTGGCAGTACTCCCCATGGGGATGGTTGCTTACAGTGCACGCAAATCTATTAAGCTTTCCGGTAATCTTAATAGTGTAGCTTCATGATTCATGATCGAGCTGGATGTCCATGCCTCCAGGATCAGACAGCACTATGTTTGGATAAGAAGGGATTCATCTTGATCACTGAAGCAAGTTAAGTAGTGCTCAGAACTGGGCTACTTTTTTTGGATCTAAAAAACACACACCTTACATTTAATTATTGGTGTGAAATAAAATAATTTACTTAATTTCTTATGCAACATTGGTCTTGCAGCACATGCAGGGAAATGGCCGCTTTTCAACATGGCTCCCAGCCAATTTAAGGATGTCCATCTACAACACCAAGTTGCAAAACTAACTTCAGTTTTACAGAAGTTGTGTGAAAGATAAAAAAAAAAAAATTGAAACGAGAAATGAGTACCAGCAACTGATGTCTGCAGTCACTATTATAAATATGCAGTTAACATGAAGAGGTGGTTATGGTTAACTGCATCTCTGCTTTCCTCTCTGATCCCCTCTCTTGTCCTTCCTGGGCCCATTGTACAGTTGCCCTCACAGCTCTCCTTTCAGCTAGTTGCCCTACTCAGGTGAAGGATACAGTATATTGAGGGAGATTTTGCTTGTATTTGATTCCGCTTCTTTTCAGAGAGGCTGAAAGCCTGGCCTTCGTATTGCGCTACGGCCCCCCTCCCTCTCCTGTCCAGTTCCCAGGGGACCCCCACTCTCTCCTGGGCCGGCCTGGGTGGAGCGGCCTCCGAGTGGGGCAAGTAGGGAACAGACAAGGGTATCGCTTACTGCCTCCCTCCTGCACTCACTCAGAACAGAGAGCACAGACACCAGTGGGGCACCAACTCATCTCACCTGTCTGGATCTCTTAAGTGCACAGTCACATACTTCTGGTCATGCTCACGTACACGCCCACATCTGTTTCCTGAGCTTCCTTATTAGACGTAGTCTTTTTATGATCCTCCTCATCCATTTCTCCGCTGGTCCATTCATTTAGCTACAGACCTGACAAAAAGGGAGATCACAATGGAGCTGTGGAAAGCCTTTTCTGGACACTGAAAAGCAAGCAATTGAGAGATGGTGACTAAGACTGACACACGAGTTTATAGAAAGAAAGACATAAATGGGAACAAAAACTTGATTCAGTGACACCTGACAGCTGAATAAAATCGCATACACCCATCCACACACACACACATACACACAATTTTGTATTTCTATCCACAGTAGGACTTTGCATTGACTTCCATTCATTTTAGTAACTGCATTTATATCCAAAAAACAGCACTTATTCTTATGGGGCCCATAGCCTGTTCCCCATAAGCTGCACCCAACAACGTGTTCATAAACTACAAACTGTGTAAAAAAAAAAAAAAAAAAAAGCATGTCACAAAGAAGCATTTCTTGTGTCAATGATTTTATTGTTTTCTAGTTTACGAGCCAGAAGCCCTTTTGTAATACCTCACAATTGATTAGTGATTACTGCTTGAAACAGTGATATTTAGACAAATGTATTACTTTAACAATCTTCACAGGTTTGCCGAAAATATCAGTGATCCCGCTGATCCAGAATGCTGCTGCTCGTAATCTCACTAAAACTAGGGGAAAGATTGCCCTGTTGCATAAAATACTCCAGGTTATAGAATAGTTTGACGGGGGATAACAACCTTTTGCAAATGTCTGTTTGAGGTGCATCACACAAATCATTAAACTCTGTTGAACATAAAAAATATTGATGCACGTGTTTGATATGAGTCAGGTTTAAGCAAAATGGTAATACAATAAGACAACAGGTAACAAAACCACTTCTTGAAAAGCACTGATTTGATCTGTAAATCAAATCAGTGCTTTTCAAGAAGTTGTTGTAATCAAGAATATGTTGTCCCTTTCTTTTCACTCTTTTGGTATATCTCAAGAAGAAGCTGTCTGATAAATAGACACCAAGACACAAATCTCACAGTAAATTTAATTGTCAGTTCGGTAGCTGATTAATAGTGTGAACTCCAACATTCTTGACCAGTTTGGACATAGTGATACAAGCTTCAAATCACAGATAATTTTCACTTCTTAAAGTCACTTTATATCCAGGTGTGTTTTTAAACAAATATATTGAAATATGCATAAATGTTCTTTAAGCTGGTCTTAGTCTTGTCCATGGGGCGTCTTTGGGGGTAAAGGGTTGGCGCTCACAAGACACAAGATCACTGGAGGGTGACAGAGTTTTTTTTTTAACCTGACATTTCCTAACATTAGGAAGGATTAGTTCCCCTATCTGGAGGTATTTATAAACATATATAAACAAAGGTCAACTTTGTGAGATAAACTTCAACATTTAACCTGGTAAATTTTTGTCTCATAGAGACATAAAGATCTTACTCTTTCATATATCAGCTAATTTCACTTTATTTACTAAAGCACATAAAGTGTTATCTGCAGTTACTTCACAAACCAAACAGATCCAGCTCATATTCAAGAAGAAGTTATATATTTAAAATAATCAAACATATCTAATTTTGTTCCATGGTCACAGTCTTGTATAAGTAGAGCCATGTATTCCCAATTCCCACATGAAAGTATGGATAAAGGTTAATTGCATCCATAGCATAATGATGTTTCCATTAATGTGTTGTTTTCTTCATCGCTCCTCTTTTTCACACGGGCCCACCACATCCTCTTTCTGGGGCAGGAGGTGGGCTCTCCTGTGGCGATCAGTGACGCCTCACTGACCACATCAATCAATCATTCTCTCTTGGACGACTCTCCCACTTCCCTTTGTCTCTCTCTGTATGTATCAGTCTCCATATCTCTGTGTCTCGCCTACACAACTTTAATATCTGTCCCATTGCTCTCTTTCCCACACTGACACCAGAGCCACTTATCATAAAAACAAATAGTTGTTTCGTTGTTGTTCTTGGACAACAATTCATCAATGAGGCCCATCTAGGAAGAGTTCTATAGCCAAAGAGTTGAGACACAAACAGTGCCTTCCAAAAGAGTTTATGGCTGTTGAACTTTTTGTTACATTACAGTGACACATTTCTCTGTTTATTGAGATTTAATGTGAAGGTACAATACATTACGGTGCAATTAAAAAAAACAAAAAACAGTTAGGTATTCATATGGGTGATTATGACAGAAAGTTGTGGACTCCGTCCAGGGTTCTTCTGTCAGATGTTGTTATACTCCTGGGCCAGGCACCTAAATCCAAGGTTTCTGCCTGCATATCAGTGTAGAAATAAATTCAGTTTAATGTAGGTCTGGATTTGGACTGGGCTTTTCTAACACATGACTTTTGCTAGAAAATCTGTTGTATTTCTGTCTGTATGTTTAAGATTGCTGTCCGGTTGGATGATGACTCTCCACCACAGTCTCTTGTTGCCTCCTAACAGTTTTTCCTCCAGTATTGCTCTGTGTTTAATGTCTTCCGATAAGCTCTGATCAGCTTCTCTGTGCCTGATGAAGAAAGGCGCCCCCCCCGAGCTATCAATGTGTTTTAAAGTGGGCGTCGTGTAGTCAGGATAATGTGCAATGTTGGTTTTTCATCACATTTTGTTTTGCTTTTTGTTGTTCTTTTCTTTTCTTATCTCACCAGAGCATCTTCTTCCACGGTTATGGCTTATGACAAGCTGTCAACAGGATTACTTACAGCCACAAAGGTCTTTGCAGAAAAGCTGCATTTATACTGAGATTGCATTGCATGTAATTTGGGTCTATTCAATAACGAGGGTGACTCCTGAAAGAAACTGGTTGCACTAGATATTGTTTAGGGGTAATAGAGTAAAGGAGGTTGAATCTAAATGCATGCCAAACTTTTCTTACTTTTATTTGAAACAAATTAAAAAATAAAATAAGTGAAGTCCTTATATCCCTTTCTTTTCACTTCACTATTATTCTTTAGTTGGGCTTGGTCGATCCCTAAACAGAAAAACATACAAGTTTGTGGGAAAAATAATACTTTCACGAGGCAATTTAAACACTGCCTTGCAAAAGTGCTTTAAAAGTTTCTTGGGGGTGTTTCTGAAATACAATAAAAATTTCTCAATTTTTAGTACAAATTTGTCTATATTTTTTTCATAAAATACTAAACAAATCTCTACGTCATGTACCACATGTTACCCAAATGTACTGACACTAGTTGCATTAAACTGGGCTCCACAATAAGAGCAACTTCTATAGAAGTAAGGTCACAAACCAGTTTGGTTGAACTTGAACTCCTTCTATTGCAAAGGGTTTTTGTCTGCACATTGCCCTCATGGGAGGTCACACAGTGACACAAAATGCAGGCCACATGTGACACATGGGTTACGGTAATGATATGTGGCTTTCAGTGCCCGTGCATAATCCAAAGATCACTGAGGACACTCATACTGTAGAATTTCAACTTTTGTTTCAGAGATTACTGAGGTTGCTTTTGGGTTTTTAAATGTTGGGTTTTCTAAATGTATTATTATTTCTTTTTTATATCTTGGATAAGCCTGATGACTTCTTAAACTGTCCAGTCTACAAATGTATCCAAGATATATATAAATTAATGTTTATCAAATGAAAAGAACAATGTATTTTGGGTATGAAATATATTCCTTCGTTGAGATTAAAGAAAATCAATTTTTTTTGTTATTTGTCGTGGCCACAGTCCCACACATTACTTTCATCTCTTCTGCCTTGTCTTTTTTTTTAATTATTATTATTATTTTTCTGCAGTCGTCTTATCACGCCTATCTGTCTACATACCAACCTGTCTGCTTCTGAGTTTGCCTTTCTGCCTCTGAGCCTGCGTGTCTGCCAACTGAGAAAGGTCAGGTCTAAATGGGCTTAGGTGTGAACAATGCTTTTGGTACCGAAGACAGGGACAGTCAGTACTCCTCCTCCGCCTGTACTTTTTTACCTTCTTCACTTTTGTCCTCATTTGCATCTTCGGTCTTTGTCTTTGCATCTTTTCTCTACTACTCTCCTTCAGTTCTTTTTGGCCTCCTACCACCCTTTTCTCTGTCTCCCAACTTCCATCGTCATGTCTGTTCTTCCTTTGCCTTGTTTTCCTCCGCGCCCCATCAGTCTCCATCAGGAGGAACCTAATAGGAAATCAAAGATTCTGGTGGAAGAATGGAGCGGGGCTCAGCATTACTGTCCCCTGGGTCCTCTGCTGAAAGAGGAGGGCAGAAAAGACTCTGCTGGCACTGTGGAGGGGAAGGTTAATGCAGTAGATAGTCTTTCCTTGCTCTTTTTTCATCTCTTTACTCTTTTCCCCTCAGACACGCTCTTTCTCTTTTCTGACTCTTTTCTTGCTGTCGTTCATTTGCTTAAAAACACGTCTCCTTCACTGGTTTCTTAGTTGGTAAAGGAGGCAATTGCAAAGCGGGGAGTGAGGCTTCATTTGCAACCCACTGCTGCACCGTCTGTCCTTTGGGATGCGGTGAATGGCTGTGGAGTGGATGGTGCGCGTGTGTGAGCCACCCTCGGCCCAGCACAGAACGCACCCTTGCCCTTGAAAGCGCACAGCCTATGGGAAGCAATTGACTGTATTGCCCTGTGAACTCAGGTACGACTGCCTTTTCAAGCATATCAAAACTTAGTAAAGTTGAATCAACTTCTCTCTGCACTTGGCATAATATTTTATAATTACTTATATTTTAACATAATAAAACCTTTTTTTTTAGTAAAAGCCTTTGACGCCTCACAATTTTGTCATCATAACAAAACAAATCAGTATATTAACTTTTTTTTTTTTTCTGTGAGTTGAGTTCTGTCCATTCCAGTCTCCGTGTGAAACATCACAGCTAAATATTTGTGTGTGCTCATTGTTGCAGTCCTATGTAAAATGTGACCAGGAACTTTAAAAATTAGTTATTTTCACACCAGGAATTTAAAGAGAAATTGCCACATTCTCAGCAATTACAATGCATTTTGGGAAATTTCTGGACTTATGTACTTGAAACTATACCAGAGTGGAATAAAACAGTGGAATGTTCTTGTCTTAAATCAAATAATTTTTGGACTTACTGCTATTCCTAATTTTTACGTGAACTAAAAGGACATTATTGTTTTCTGCACTTAATGCTTGAAGATTTCCAGTGTAGGAGTTTAAACAGTAAATCTATATATTACTGTTTCTTGATTTTGCTGCAAAATTATTTTACTTTTGGTTGCTGTAGATCACTGATACCACACTGATTAGACATTTTTATTTGTATTTAATGCTAACTGTGAATTCAAAATTTAAAAGTTATGGGATAATTGTTGCTATTGTTGTGAGTTGCTATTGTTTAAACAAACCAATAATTGTGAAACTACTGCAGAAAAATTTACTGTGGGACTGAAAAGTCCCTTTGATCACAACTGAGTTGGGGAAAGATGTTATTAACTGTATAAAATAGGCATTAAACTGAAGAAAGGCACATTGGAGCGATGTTTAAATATGAAACTGAATATCTGACAGCATTTCGTAGAACTGTAACGTGGACCCAACTCTACTCATGATTCAGTGTTTGTTGATATTTATTTGGAACTTGATTTCAAATGATTCTAGGAAAACCTGCATATTCATATATTTATTTTCAAAAGAAAATGCATATTGGTAAGCTAAAATAACTAGGTGTGATGCTACTATTGGCTGATGTTTATACATCAGCCAGTTGAGGAGTAGCTCTAACTTTCTTAGCACTGATTAGCTGAACCCCCAAGAGCAGAAAGCGGAAACCTGTATGGATTAGTTTCAGAAGTATCAGAGGTATTGCTAAGATGATTTGCATTGTGCACATGAATGCATACGTATCAAGGTATAGTTGGTGTTTGAACTACTGAAATATGCAGTTCTATACATGTTTGAAGATTGCAGTAGAAGATTGCAGATTTTAGCTGTGCGCTGGCAGCTGCGTTCCCTAACCTGTGCAAATATTGGGGTCCATTGTAATATAATTTCAGAAAAATACATGTCTCAAAGTATATCTGGACTAAAGCAAAGTTCAGTAAAAACAAACAAAAAAAAAATAATCATTTGACTAAAACTGTGTTTTTTTGTTTTTAATCATAGGTTTGGATGACTTTTCACTGTGTGGATATTTGTGCATCAGAAATAAGCAATGTCAATAGAATGGCAGAAAAGGCCACATAAAAGTCATAGCAATGTCCGTATGTAATCCCATGTTAGTTTTTCAGTGCAAGTCTGCTCAAATGTAAGTGATTCATATCCTGCTATTGGTTGTAAAAGTTTTAACAGGTAGCTATGATGAAAAAAACTTAAGCAGCGTAAATTTCTTTCTGCACAAGGACGTCCAAGGAAGGGAGGCCAATATGTGGAACAAGGCTGCTCACACACGCTGGGAAGACAAGCACAAAAAGGATTATTTCATAAACGGCAAACACTGGCACGAGAGGCCACATATGAAAGAAAATTCATTATCATGTCCAACAATTTCCTTTGCTTTATCTCGTTTTCAACTTGCGACTGTGCACCACCCACCTGCCCTCTGTGCTCCCCCCACGGTAGAGTTCAGATTCTTGGAAGGTGTTGGATGTCTACAGTGTCACAACTAAACAAAACCATTTGAAAACAAAGTGGGCTCATGAATGTGCCGGCGCAATCCGACCCCTCTCCCTTTGTGGCTGTAGAGAAAAACGACCTCTCAGAATCAAGGGGATGGAGGGCGAGCGAGGGGAGGCACACCATTTCAATCCACAGGTTACCCCCTATCCACCCACTCAGACCCACTTTTACCGCGTCCTCCCCACCCCACATACACCCACACTTTTAAGTGCACGCTTCAAAGGTGAACATGCTTTCTGAAACAGAGCCGCCAGTGTTACAGTACCTCCAAGAACAGGATACTCCTTCCTTTTCCTCTCTTATTCTTCTCTACTTTTTAATCTTACCTTTTTCCCTCCTGCATATAAGCTGTTTAAAATTTCTTGTAGCTACCTGAATGCAAATGAACAAGGATGTAGCTACAAATGGAAAACATGCTGTTTAGGCTTAAAAGCCATAACTGCCTATCATTGTTTAAATTAGTTTCGAACTGGAGCAGCATGAGCAAATACTTCACCTGAAGTTTAGATGCTTAAGAATGTTTTTCTCCAATTCATTTGGAACAGACGTTGTATGAACTGGAACCAGGTGATGCAGCTATTTATCACAAAACAAAAAAAAAGAGATGCTTACACATTTAGAGAGACGTTTTCTGTCTAGCTCACAGCAAAAGTTGTCTGACAGTATAAGTTATGCTGCTCTTCAAGCTTAGCGTTTGTGCACAAAATGACTTGCAGTCTGGTCATACTATAATTTCAAAATCTTAAATGAAAGCATTAGTGTTTCAGCTTAATATATGTATTTTGACTTCCTTCCTATCTATCATGTGTTTATGAGCTTTAAATGTTTTCATACTTATGTGTAGGCAAGTGACCTACAGATAGATTCACTATATGATTTGCTAATTTAAAGTACCGGTAGGCTATTTTGCTGACCTAGTCGTGAGGAAAATCTTCATATCACAACAAGCTGTTTTACTTTGAGTAGGTATTGAAAATGTGTTGATGTTTCTGTACTATATTTTACAAATTCAGTAGATCTCCACGACATTCTCTGCTGTCTTGTGCAAAGTTTTATTTATTTAGGCAAGTCTAATCTAAAATAATGAACCACAAATCTGAAAACAATGTTAATTAAAACTGTTAGAAATGAATCCTTGAAATAAATTATTGAACACAACCTTGCGTCATTAAGTTTTTAGCTGAACTGTAAACTCTGTCGGACATTTTATTTCTCATTAGCAAAACTTTATCTCATACTATTTTCCTACTTTCTTTTTTTTTTTCACAATGCCCAAGTATGCAAGGCGTCTGTCTTGTCACTTCTGCTGATTATGGGAAAGTAAAACCCTCCGTTTGGGTGCGCATATGTCAGTGTGATGAACTGTCTGTCAATCGCAGTCTGAGTTAATTATTTTGTCGCCCCGCTGGGTGTTAGTGTGTGTCAAGAACTCTGACCTAGAGAGAGCTGGAGATGGGAAACACACACTGAAGCACACATCCACACATTCTTTCCCCAGAGAGTGAGGCGGTCCAATCAGGAGCGTCTACTGGCCACCTGACCTCAACAGCTCCTTTAAGCTGTGTGGAGCAGGATCATGTGTTTATTTGTGTCCACGGTCTTTCGTTAATAATTAAACAAGATTATAAGGTTACTACCAAATATTTTCATGAATTTATTGATATGTTTTTTTTTTTAATAATTTACTTTATAACTTGACATGTTCTTACTGAATATGTGCCATCAATTTTACATCATATCAAATGAATCATAGTTATTTGGCTTTGAGAGAAGCTGATTTATTATTGCCACTAGAACGCTTGTGTTTGAGTTGAGCATTTTGTGGAACAGTATATAGCAAGATAAGATGTTGGAGATGATTGGTGGAGATAAAAATAAGGATGAACGAGTGATGGAGGAAGAACCCAATGCACAGCTTTTGCTGTGGTATAAAGTATAAAATTGCACTTTTGAACTCATTGCCACACATAAAAGGCTCGTTAACTCCACAGCTGTGCTTAAATATGTCTGAACATTTAAATCATAATCCTAAAAGTAATTTTTGTAATGCCAGGGTTGGTTTTTTTTCTAAAACGTCTTAATTGTAAACTGACCAGAGAAGCTGAATCAATTTTTAACATCATACAGTCAGCGCCGCATCAGTAGGCTTCAGCAAATATTCCCAGTCTAATCAATACATACTGCAGCTCTGAATATACAATAACAAAAAAAAACTAACAATTTTTGTTTTCTTTTCATATAATACCAAACCCTAAATCCCATGCTTCATTCTCCTATGGGACTGAAATGAAAAGCTTGTACAATAACCAGCACCTACATGTGTCTGGCCCCATAAGCTCCTCCACACTCAACTGTGAGCTGAATTGATGGAGAGTAACCAAAGAATGAAAATTAAAACACTGTCACCTTGTTTTTGAAGATGAAACACAGAGTGAAAAGAAAAGCAAGGGAGGCCTGATTGGATTAGCAGCCGACACAATCGCATTGTGTGAAGATTTGCCTCTGTGCTGTAAATGTGATTGCGGGCAATAACATGTCGATTAGGGAGCCACGGCTGGACTATTGGAGGCTTTATGTGAGGCTGCAGAGGAGGTGATTAGATTAGCTAGTGCCGGTGTGGGAAGCCCTTCGAGAGGGAGAGAGAATACTGATGAGAAGGTCCAGAAGTAGCCAGTTGAATACCAACAGTATGTTAGCGTTTAAAGGAAACAAAGAGAACTGAGTGCAATTTTAAGCTATTCAGAAATCTGCTTGTTTGGAAGTATGCACTCCTTTTCCTGGATTGCTCTAAAACCCCAAAGAAAGCAAATATTTACAGCTGAATCTGATCCTCATGAACCACATTTCAGAGGAAGAATTTACTGTCTATGTGATTCTTCTCTATTCCACCTCTTACTCCCCTATTTGGGATGGTGGCGTTTCATCTCAAGCTCTAGTTCTGGGATCTTTAATGTCCTTCGCTGAGTTCCTAGGACTGCACTCTCTTTGAATTGAGATTTACAATGTTTCTCCAGCCAGGTGTCTGTTGGAGCCACACCACACTCCTCAGCATCTGCTGACCCTAGTTTGTGATAAAAAAAAAAAAAAACGACAACAAAACAGGTTTAGAGTGAAAATGTTGTCCTTGTATATTCCTATTTCTTTTATAAAAATGCTGTGTTAGTACACAGTGGACATTTTTATGTTTATTTTACTGATTAAAATGCCATTGACTTTTTTAGTTTAGTTTAGCTCATCATACTTCTTCCTGTGTCCTCTCCTGATTAAAAAAAAAAAAGTCTTCTCTAATTTCAGCTTTACAAATTGTCTTATCGGTCAGTGAAGTGATTGGGGGCAAATGAAAACATGACCTCTAGATGAAGAGAACCCCCAGATACACAGATCTAACCTGATAACAGCTCAAGGAAGAGGATATGTCAGTCACAGACATACTTAACTCCATGCACACTAATCAGCAGTGGTAGTCATATGAGGATAAGTGAGACCAGTGGAGTGGAAAACGAGTTCCCTTAGAGTTATTCTTCTCATAACTGGAGAAGGAGGGAAAGCAGGGTGCTATTAGTACCCTGACTTTGTGATTGGTGGTTAGAAAACAGGCTGAATGGCCGACTAATATACTGACTGATAGGAATGGTGGAGAATAAATGGGTATATATATAAAAAAGAATAATATTGCATCAGAACATCTACAGTTTAAATAAGTTTAATTTAATTTGGGTCTTAAGTCAAGAATTGCTTTGTTGTTAAATGTATTTATATACAATAACGTCTATCTCAGTGTGAAGTATTATCAGAAACAAAAAGTTCAAAATATTATAGATTTTTTTTTTATTGTAACCCTTCTAATTTTAATAGCCTAAGTATTTTTTGGCAGAAGTGATTTAGGCAAAACAATCACTTTTGGGAAGAAAAAATGTAGGAAGAATAAAAAAAATGTCAGTTTTTGAATCACCGTAGTGATTTTAATATTCAGTAAGATTTTGAGATGTTTTCTCTAAATTCATGCTACATGTCTTTATAATTTACGATCACAGCGTGATGAACACAAAAATATGACATAACTTTTAGCATGTGCAAAGACAGGACACGCTAAAAGTGCTGTCTTTTAGCATGTGCTTGGAGCCCTCAAGTACTTTTTTTACTTGAGGGCTCCAGGACGGAGGAAGAATAAAAGAAAAAGAGAAGAGATGGGAGGAGAATAGAGGGTCAGACTAGACAGTGGAGGCTTTGTTGGCACTTATCAGGCTGATGGCAAAGCTCTGGACCCAAAGAGGAGAGACAATGAATAGAAAAGGCATGCAGGAGTGTGTGTTCCTGTGTGTGTGTGTGTGTTGGACTACGTAGTCGGAGGAGAGAGGGGAATAAAAGATAGGAGAAAGGATTCAAGTAGAGATCCATGAAATTTATGAAGTGGTAGAATGGAAATTGGACAAGTAGGAGGCATTGCACCTTGCCGCTTACTTTACCAATCTAAGTATGCCTTCAGAAGAGATTGCAGAGGATGAAATAAAAAGTTATGTGTTATGAAAGATATGTGACATGGAGGAGGAGGACACCAGAAGCAAAAATAGGAAGACCAAATATGGATTGAGGAACAAATCTTGAAAAGTCCACAGTGATGTTCATGTAGATATTGTAATGAAAACCAGGGAAGAAAGGCAGGACTAGTGGAAGAAAAGTTTTCTTTTGTTGTCTGTTTGTTGCTCACTTTCCAGTTGAAACTATTGCCAACTTAAAGCGAATAAAACACAAACACACACAGTCAGCCTACAGCTCCCCGCGGCGTGCATGCTGAGAGAGGTCATGTCAGACATCAGCTCCCGTCGCGTCAGTTCTTTTTCTCCCACAATTCAACACAGCTGACGATGTCATACCAATAACCTCCCTCCCCCTTAGAAAAGGGAAACAGTCAATGGCCCCCAACTTTCACACAGACACAAACATGGTTATGCACACACACACTCCTTCCCGAGCCTCGCCGAACACACGTATTTAGACGCATCGGGGTCTCTGAGGAGTCCGACCCCCAGCTGGTGCCGACCAGCAGGGGAGCTGATCTTGTGCTGACATTCCCATCTAATCCTTCTAAACTTCCTAACCAGTTTAGAAAATGAACTGAAAGGTATATACACACGCACACTCACACACACACACACAGAAACTCACACCTTCATAGCTGTCATAACTTATCTAATACTGGAAAGGTTTTTCAGTTTTCTTTACCCCCAAACTTACTTCCCTCTGGATCACCTTGTATGCATACAAATGTTACTTTGGCATGTTGCCTTCAGAAAGGCCTAAATTCTTTGGGAAAAAGATTCATATAAGTGCCAGAAACAGAGATTTGGGTCCATGTTGGCATGGTAACGTCACACAGTTTCAGCCAATTTGCTGCTAATCTCCAGTTATCACCTCATACCAAAGGTGCCCTGTTGAATTGAGATCTGGTGACTCTGGAGGCCACTGGCCTTCACTGTTAGGGATTATTTATGCTTTGTGATTAGGTGTATTATTCTACTGGAGTCATTAGAAAATCCGGTTCTCCATGCTCATAAAGAGAAGGACATTGTCAGCAAATACACTTGGGTAAGCTGTAGTTTTTAAATCAACTTAGAGGCCCAAAGTGTACCAAGGACAGGTCAACCCACCATTACACCGCCATTACCATATCAATAGTACTCCACAAAATGTGACTGTAATGTGTGGTTATTTGTGCATTTGCTGCCTTTTTGATAGCTAGTCCAGTCGTCCTAATCAGGTCTGATACTAACAAGGCTTTTTTGTTCACACCATTACTGCTCACTGTATTTATTTATTTAATTTTTCAGACTAATCTATATAACCCAGAGAGATGTTTGAGAATGAAAATCTCAATATATCACCTTTTTTTCAGCACAGTCAGACCACCATGTCTGACACCAACAAACACGGCATGTTCAAAGTCATCCAGTCACCAGAATCCACTTTCTTTCCCATTCTAACACTCAAGGGCTTTTTGCACTACAGGGCCCAGACCGGCCCCCTTTAGCCAGGCCCTATTGTACTCCAGTCCTGGTTGCTTTCCATTGAGCGGAGTACCTCTTCGAAGGTGGGTGGGGACCGTCATGTCAATCAAATTCCTGCTAAAACTGCTGAGGTGATCTCCCCAGACAGAGTAACAGTTTCTTTCTTGGATGTCCCATACGTATCCTTATGGAAATGATGCTAATTAGTGTTAGTGGGGAAGCTGAGGAAAATAATTACCTCACATTTACCTTTAATTTAAAAAAAAAAAAACAATTCTCATTTGCACATCATCTCTGAGCTGGACTTGCGTTTGTTGCTGTGCTTGCGGGATTTGTCCTATTGTAGGGAAGTGAGATGCAGAAATGCTCTCGCTCACAGTCCCTTTGACTTCTGATCGCTTCAATTGGAGAAACGTTATTTACATTTACCATTAAAACCTTTGGCTGAAATGGCCCTTGTAATCCCACCCCATTGCAGATTCATCCACCAGTTCACTTCAAAACCCTGAGACATTTGACCAAGTACAACCGATCCAAACCAGAAAATTTTAAGGTTATATAAATATTAAGTCTACAGCAGATGAACAGCTCATAATTTAAGGCAATCATTCAATTTTCTTGTTTATATGCAGTTATTGAGACCATAGTCAGTGTGTGTTTTTTAACTAGACATGCTAGTTAAAAAAGTGCTTGGTGAATAACTGTATGCAAACTAATCTCAAACACTGGTGTTAGAAACTAGCCTGCAAGAGCTTTAAAGTACTCTTACTCAAAGCAAATGCAACATTTCAGAGATATAAAGGGTTTCCTATCATCCAACCATATCGAGTGAAAAGTAATTATACTACCAGAATTTATTTAAAGGGTTTCCGATAACTGGTGAACATGAATGAAGTCAAAGTTGACTGATTTAAAATGAAAACATGGAATCAAACACAAGAAAATGCTCAACCTGAAGATATGAAGCATAGTTTAGCTATGATCCAGCCAAACAAACCCTCGCCAGTTTGCAAAGTAGAATAATAAATCACACAACATATTACATGCGTGACAAATATGTAATTAGCATAATTTCTGGAGAAAAGTGCAAAGACACACACAGTCAACCTTGTTCTGTTTGAATAATGTTTTTTTAGGCAGCTTGGAGATCAGTCATTGTCCTCTGTCCTCCTGTCTGTCCGAGTGTCTCTTTCAGCCCAATTAAAACACTGAGATTGTGTGAAAAACGCTAATTAAAGGCCATAATTTCTACATTCATTGAAAACAATATGGACCATTCAGAAATTCAACTGAGGAAAAAGCAACTTTTCTAATAGTGATGCCCCTTAATTAATATGTTCCCATTACAATAAATAGGGAGACGGGAGGAGGAGCATTTTACTTGATGAAGCAAACGTGAGGGGGGTTCTGAGATATAAAAGTAATTAACTTTTTTTGATTAAGGAGTGAAAACAGGAGGACAGCATGGAGGAATGCAGCGCTAACAAAGCTCGGTTTGACTGATGTTCTGTAAGGCAGCCAGTAGGATCAGTCTTTGTCTCTCTCAGGATTGGTGGGTTGCCTCGGCTGCTCTGTGCCATCACCTCCAGCAACACGGGAATTCTCCCCTGCTGCTGTTGCTCTTTGCATGCAGACAGAAAGAGCAGATACATGAGTGATGACTAAACAAAAGCTCCACCAAAGAAGTCAAATGAGTGGTTGATACGTTTTCCGACAGCAGCTTTCCAAGAGGTGTGTGTCTTAATGCAATCATCCTGAAGGTTATAAAGGTAAGGCATTACGGTTAGATTATATTGGATACAGTGCCTTCCACACTTTTTGGCAGCACAGATAGAAATATGTGAAGCATTTTACAATAAATGAGTCTGTAGTATAATCACATTCTGAACATTTTACAAGTATTAGAGTGTACTGATTCATAGTAAAAGAAGTCTCATATTGACAGGCGAACAGTTCCTACAAATACTATCAGAGCATTTTTTTAAATTCATACTTTTTTTTTTCTACTTTGATCACAGCGTCTGGGAACTTTTAATTAGTAATCTGTGATAACTTGTTTTACTGCTGTATGAAATTATTTCCTGAGACAAAGAGCCTCGTCTCTTAGCCACTCTTCAAAATGCGAAAGACTACAGACTATAAAACTTTCAAGATAACGCTGTGTGCTTAAATATCATCTCATCAATCAAATCAAAACAGATTTTTCTCCTGTATACTGCCAAATTACATCAATGTGAAAAGATGTCCAATATTATTTCATTTTGAAGAAGGACGTATTGAATACATAGACAGCCAACTTGTTAAGAGTTTTATCAATACAAGCTGTCAGAAGTAGCCCTTTGAGGATATTTGGGATCTTGATATAACCCAAAATAAAAATGAGTTCTACACCCTAGCTGTAGAACATGACTCTTAAGTAAAGCAGCTATGACATGAAATGAAGGACTGGGATTTTGTTTAGTTACTTTTTGATTACTGTGCCATTTTGGTGGGATTTTGCAGTCTAGTATTTTAGTTTTTGTTCTTTTTGCCTATATGTCCTGGATGCACATTTGTATTTTTCAGTGGTTATCTTGTTCAGTGACTTACCTCTGTGCTTCTTTGTAGTGTTTATGTAACCTCTATCATTTCTGGCCCTTCCACCTCTTTGACCCAGTTTAAGCTCCCCTCAGCTGCTCCAAATTCAGTTGATCTGAAACCTTTTCACTGCTTCACTGACCCTGTACTCCTCATTTACTTGCAGTCTCTGTCAGATCGACATGTTTCCATACACTTGCCTTACTGATTTCCTCATTGTCATTTATTTCTCTTTACATATCTTCTTCTTTGCGATCTTCTTGATCGTGCCTGCCTCCTGCCTGTACTGCAAAGCCAGAGGATCAAAGAGCAACTTTCAATAGTGAACCCTATAACTGTATTTCATCAAAAAGCAGTCAGAAAAATACTAATTGCTTTAATGAGAAAAAAAATAGTTAAACCCCTTTGAACTTCTACTTCAATCTGTCCAGGTACTGAAGTTAAAATTAAGCATTTCCCCCCCTGCAAACTGGTGCTATACATCTTTCCTTTGAAAAGGTCAATGAAATATTGCACAGTGTACAGTAAAAAAGTATCTGAAGGTCTACATTTTACAAAAAGTAGTTGAGAATGGTTAAACCTGGAAAACTGGGTATTAGTTAGAAGATAAATAAACTTTTTAGTTACCAATATGAATGGAAATAAATTTAACTATTCATTATTTTGAGAACATAATTGCTGCAGTAAACCATTAGAATGTGCTCCTGTCTTTGGTATAATTTTGTCTGCTGAGAATCTGAAGTTCAGAGCTGAAGAATGAATTGATTGTGCTTAGCACAAATTCCCCAGGAAAACAAATCTAATTCTGACTAAATAATACAGAACACTACCAGACATTATTTCAGATCTGATGTCCCAGAAGGACTAAGAGTAATGGAGGACTTTACCAGATTTGGCCACTCAAGAGTTAGTTGTTAGTTTTAACATCAAATACTACTTATCCTTAGGGAAACATTTTCTGAGTTTTTGAATGCGTGCATTTCTTAGGATGGGAGGGGTGTTGCATCCCAGACATGTTACCACGGCGACAAGGTGCTCCCTGCCGCCGTCGGGTCTCGGCCAAGTTGGGCGCCACGGTGGCTGAATGGTGACAGACACTGTGACGACACCACTAGGACACCATAGATGGGTCACATTTATAAATTCACACATAAACAGAGATCCCTATTGTTATATGTAAAACCAAGTCTAACATGATTACATTAAATAATTTAGGTTTGCTCTTGCAACCTTTTTACATGTTGCGTGGATAAAAACAACCCCATCAAGACATACAGTATAAGAAATAAGCATACATGCTGCATCTACTATTGTCCCCAAATGAACTAATTTGGGGACAATAGTAGATGCAGCATGTATGCTTATTTCTTATGAAAGTAGTTTTATGCATATGTATATGCACCCAAAGTGTTAGCAGAACTTTGGGTGGCAAAGTTTTCTAGCAAGAAACTTCACGTAAATACCTTGTTGCTTTTATTTTCTTATATGACCAGCAAAAACATCCACGAACATGGTCACTGTACTATTTTATGTGCTTGTGAATAACCGTGTGTTGTCTGTGCATGGTAATGACCAGTGACAGCTTTAGGACCATCTTGTGATTTATCCATCTGAAGTGCTGCGCATATGATTGCATGTCTGTGTGTTTGTCTAAACACACAGGCATACAGTTTTAAACAAACTTGATCTGGCAAAGTTTAAAAAGTTAGCATGAAAACAAAAAGAAAAAAAAAAGCCGTTATAAATTAGAGGTAAGACACAAATACATACACCCACACAGAACTTGATTGGGAGACAGAGGAGAAGCAAGGAGCCACAGTTTGAGCTTCCCGCTGCGAGGGGTCATGACCCCTATCAGACTCTGTGTCAGCCCGCCTATTGTGTCCGGGCCTGAGCTCTAACACACATACATGCTCACATATACACACACGCTATGCTATAACTTACATGGTCTCCATGACAATGGTTAGGGCGACAGTAAGGCGGCAGGAAGGGGCTGTAGTGGCTGCTGCAACGTTCAAATGAAAAGGCCCAACCTAATCATCATCATTCAGCCACTGTACTGGTGTGGTCACTTCTATGTGAAGAAATTTTGCATTTTGCACTTATTTTCAGATAATTTACTTACCTTAACACAAAAACTCAGCTGGTGCCTAACGCTCCTCAGCAGAACCAAACAGCGCCGCTTCGCAAACAAGGGACGTTCAAGGAACACGCATAAACAGTCGCATTCAATGACATCTAGGAAATATCAGTACCAAGGAGCGAGGCAGGAGACAGACAGAAAAGCAAGTTCTGAAGGAATAAACAAACTACAATGAAGAATGAACTTATTATAATAAACAAAATGGGTGGGGTACCTGTGAACTATAATACACATAAACAGTAAAAGTGTATTCTGACTAAATTCGGTGTCTCTCACATAAAGATAATTAAGATTTAATAACAGCATCAAGCAAACAAACAGGAACTGGGTTTGATGTGGATCTATAGCTCTCTGTTCGCTGCAGCACAGGGGTGTCAAACTCCAGTCCTCCGCTGTCTGCGGTTTTTAGATGTGCTACAGGTACAAAACACTGGAATAAAATAGCTTAATTACCTCCTTCTTGTGTAGATAAGTTCTCCAGAGCCTTGCTAATGACATAATTATTCTATTCAGGTGGTGCAGCAGAGGCACATCAAAAAGTTGCAGAGCAGTGCCCCTCCAGGACTGGAGTTTGACACCTGTGCTGCAACAGATTCCAGTTGGATCTGTGAGAAATCTCCAAAATAAATTGAATGTCAAGTGGTGAAGCTGCGCCCCCTGGTGACACAAATCTGAAAGCACCTAACACAACAACGCCTGATAAAAACTGATTAGATCCATAATAACATGAAACATTTCAAGGCTTTACTTTCTGTAATGTTGATGTTGGTAAAAAAAACACTAAATCTTACCAAATATTTGTTGTCTAGTTTCTACAGTGCAAACACCTTCAGTGCACTTTGAAATGAGCCAAAACTCATTTAAAAGTTACTCATCAGCTACATCAGCCCGTTTAAGTTAGTGTTTCTTAAACTGGGACATCACCCCAGTCTGCCAATTCCTCTGTATTGCCACAGTCCTCTCTGTGAAAAGATGAGGTCTACAAAGCGTGACAGCCTCACTTTGTTCAGATCCTTCATCTCAGGTCAGTTCTTTGCTACAGACACCTACTGAGGAGGAGGCTGCTGCACACCAAGAGGGCGGCTGCAGGGACCCATTGGTGTTGTCAGTCTTATCTACCTCACCAGACCGGACCAAAAATCTAGGCAATGGAAAGGTTTCCCCTGAAACAACCAACACATCAACCTGGATGCCAGATTCTGGCAGGTAAAAGCAACCAGGTGTGGGGAGTCTACAGGAGCATCTGTGGAGAGAATGGGCTGGAGATCCCCCAGTCAAAGTGGAAGACTGGGAGTGATGGAGAAGGACTGGGCCAAAATCCGGAGGGACTTTAAGATCCAGACACATAGCAGGTGATGGATCATCAGCAGAGATAGATGTAGCAACAACAAGAAGGAACGCATAAAGCTCCAGAAATACCAAGGCTCAAAGAGGAGAGAGAGATGTTGTTGAGGGTCGAGTCGATGGTTCCAGTGGATCCAGTGTTCCCAGTGGTCATTGCTTGGAGATGTAACCTCCAAACTGGAGCAGAGTCTGCAGCAGATTCCAGGACCAACCTCTGATATCTGTGGCTCCAGGAACAGCAAAGTTACTGAACAGAACCATCGTGTTCTGCTCAGTAACTTGAGCAACCTGAGCCAGTAGAGGAACCGGCTCAGGTTGGACCGTCTGGGTGGACAGGAAGACTGGTAGGTTTATTAACATGTTCAGCTCAACGTTTAACCAAAACCAACCTGGGATTCCAGAAGCTGGCAGGCCTGGTCCTGTTTAAAGCCATCAAGCTCTCCTCTGGTTCATTCAGACTCTTTTCTCTCTGAAGCTCAGTCACATTTTTCCTGCTCCTCTTTGCTGCAGCCATGAAATGTACTGCTGTGTTAAAAGGTCACCAGCTGTTGTGCTGTTTAAACAGACATTTTCTGTTAAACATCACCTGAAACTTCTCTGTTCTTAAACATAAGAACATAGATGCTTATGTATGTAATTTACATATCTTGTCCATCATTAATTCATGTAGATTTTGATGCATATATTTTAGTTAGTGTAGAGGAGAACCACATCAGATGGTCATCCATCCACTGTCCAGATTATCTCTGCTGGTCACACTGATGCTTTTCTCCAGGTAGACTATGGTCAGGTCCGAGGCACACACTCAAACTTAGGGACGACGCAGATGAGAGAGACGCCCAGCTGAGCAGAGATGTGTTTGGGTGGGATGCACAGAAAGAGCAGGCAGGGATTCAAACCCAGAACCTTCCAGATCTAGCTGGGCCACATGTTGCTTGGTGAGTTCAACACAAGGGGATGATGTCAGGTTCAGAAACCTAAAACATCTATAACACACAGACAAAAGAAGAGAGGAGACTTGATTAATTTTTATCTCGCGAGAACACAGAGAAACCCAGTTACAGTTTTCCCCTATGTTCTGATGAGTCTCCTGCACTTTTATTCAGTCTTAGGGGACGCCCTAGTTGTATGTGGCACGCAGTTCTAAAGGAAGGGGGAAGAAACAGCTGCGTGTCTGATTACTACATAGCATTAACAGAGCACATGTTATCTCCAAGGCCAGGGATTCCCATCTACTGTCTCGACAGCTACATTCTGTTCATCTTCTGGGTAGGTTACGGTTGTCTCCTCACGAACAACCTGCAGACAAATATGTTTTGCATACCACTACTCATAATGGAAATTTCCATTACCTATTATAGTAAGAGTAAAGACATAAAACAAACATATGATAACTTATATACATTTATTCCAACAGATGACCAGAACCAGGAGTTCTACAACGTTTTCCAGTTTTATTAGGACTGAGGACTGAAATACTAGAGTTTCATTCAACAGTACAGGAGTAGGAGGATGTTTTCACAACCAGGGAATCAGGTTCTTCTGACTAACAAACAGATCAAATCTAAATCTGTTGTTGCAGATAAAGATGATTTTCCTGATTCTCCACATTCTTATTAATTGGAACTGGAAGTGGCCCAGTTTGTTCTGACAGAAACATGTCAGCTATGAGTTTCCTCCTGGACTAATTCACAAAACATTAACCGTTTTCCTTACATAATAATGATAATATTTTATTTAAAGCAAAATGAACATGCTGTCTGCATTTTCATTGTAGAACTCAAGGGTTACACAACAATACGCTGAGCTCTTCCTGTTCATGTCAGTGTGCTCAGCCAATCACACGCTTGCATTACAGTTTGTATATTTGTCAGAGTTGCTCCCAGAAAGGCAGAGGATGGATGGAAGACATAATTATAATGACAGAACCTGATAAAAATCAGATGTTTTTCATTATATGCTGACATGAAGAGCCACAGAACAGTTTCCACCATGATCTGGGTGGATTGGTGGAGGTAAATGAGCTGGAATCAACTCTGATGTTGTTAGTGTAGATATTATATTACCATAATGTCATCACCTCCCTCATATAATGGCCTAAATCACTTTTTGTTAGAAGTGATTCTTTTTTATTTCCAAAATCACTTTTGGTAACAATTACTTCAGCCATTATAATAGAAAAGTGATGATCGTTTTTCTTAATGTTTCCACAAAGTGAAACCAGGAAGAGCAGAGCTGCACAAAGCAAATGCAGAAGTCACTGTTTAGAGTTTCTACAAACTCTGGTCAACAGACCACAAACTGGATGAACTGGTTCTGAATGGGGCGGGGCCTTATGAGAAAACTAGCCTTCTCCTCTGGATCTGTTTTACTGACTCAGTCATGAGAACTGCTGGTTCATTCAGGAACTGTTCAAACTGGGATATAAAATGATCTATTTGGGTTGTTCTGGTTTCTGACTGACAGGAAGGTCAAGATGTTGCTGTTGTTTGGGATCCTTCTGTCGGGTAAGACCATTTTCCTCTCATCATCATCACTTCAGTCTCTGTATTTCTTTCTGCTCAACTCAACCATAGAAAATGTTCTGTGGATCCAAAGCAGAACACTTGACTACCAGGAGAATCTCCTATGTGTTTCCACTTCAGATGATTTATTATGGGTTTTATTATTGAAGACAGTGAACCTGTAACATAGGGTTACAGGTTAATTATGTTATTTGGTTATTTTGGATATGGTCATGTGTTTTTATCAGGAGGGAAACAGAGTCACTGTGACCCGAACAGTCAGGAGTCAGTTCACTAATGAACACATTTAGTGCCAATGCCATGTAGATCAAGAACCAAACTAACAATAAACTGGTGGTGTTTTGTGTCTGTGTGTCCTTACAGTTTCCCAGCATGCCCTAGGTGGGGTGGTTGAGGTGAATGAAGGGGCAGAGTCTGTGGTGCTGCGCTGTCGCTACTCTTATGGTGTATCTGAGGTTAATCCCTCAGTTTTATGGTCAAGAAATGATCTCAACCCCAAAGTTATCCACCTACAAAGAGAACAAGGTAATGATCATAAAGACCAAAACCAGGTTTACAGACGACGGACCTCAATGGAGCCTGACGCTCTGGAAACCGGAGACTTTGACCTGACTGTGAGAAAACCTCAGCTGGCTGACAGTGGAAACTACACCTGCAGCATGTCTGATGGAAGAGCAGAGCTGAAGCTGGCTCAAGTTCAGCTGAAGGTCAAAGGTTAGTAAAGAAACTAAGAGTTGAAAACATTTCACAAAAGTCATTTTAGTCTGTATTGAGCAGATAGAGCTGTTGAACAGCCACAAAGTGCTTTGGAGATGAGGATGTGGTGATAAGTCAGTAACGCACATCAACAACAAAGAAATCTTCAGCTGCACACATCCACCCACTGAGATATGTTCATCTGCAGGTTTAAAGAGCCGAAAAACTCAACACTAGGTGGCACCCTTACTCTCCTCAGGCTCAAAAACAGCAATCAGTCCAATTTAGCATCATAAAATGTTGGAGTCCAGCAACAAGCATGAGTCTTTATATTCATTTTGCGTGATAAATGGTTCCAGGTTGTTGTTTTGTCTCATTCTTGCAAACATGTCTGAAGGTGTCCAACTGTACAGGTTCATCTTTCCCTTTTTCTGGCTGCTAAACATTCACTCATCATGTGTTGGGATTGGGTCAGAACTTCAGGCATTCCTGGAGCTGTTCCCTCCTCTTCCTCAGCCTGGTATCAGTGATGGAGATTTTCCATCATGACGATGGCTGTCCCTGGAGCGGGTGTGGTCCTGAAGGCAACAGGCATTGCTCTAGATCAGGGGTGTCAAACTCAATTTCACCGAGGGCCACTTCAGCATATTGGCCACCCTCAACGGGCCAGATTGACGGTACAAA
>NW_015115487.1:47161-48159 GCF_001443285.1 Poecilia latipinna
AGGGTTCAAAAATAAAATCAACACTTCAAAATAAATAAGGGTTCAAAAATAAAATCAACACTTCAAAATAAATAAGGGTTAAAAAATAACATCAACACTTCAAAATAAATAAGGTTTCAAAAATAACATCAACACTTTACCATTAAAAAAATGGTTCAAAAATAAAATCAACACTTTAAAATAAAAAATGGTTCAAAAATAAAATCAACACTTTACAATTAAAAATGGTTCAAAAATAAAATCAACAGTTCAAAATGTATAATGGTAACTGTTTCTGTCTGTTCAGTCCATAAACTAAGCCTGGGATCAAATTTTTTTTTGAAGATGTCATTAGCAGAGACAGAGGCTTGGCTAAAAAATGAAATCAATACTTNATAAGGTTTCAAAAATAACATCAACACTTTACATTTAAAAGGTTCAAAAATAAAATCAACACTTTAAAATAAAAAAATGGTTCAAAAATAAAATCAACAGTTCAAAATGTATAATGGTAACTGTTTCTGTCTGTTCAGTCCATAAACTAAGCCTGGGATCAAAAAATGCATTGAAGATGTCATTAGCAGAGACAGAGGCTTGGCTAAAAAATAAAATCAATACTTACAAATAAAAAATGGTTAGGAAGCACATTACAAACCTTTGGTTGAAATGGCGTGTTAAATTCAAGTCTCCATTACAGACCAGAGAAAACTAAAGAGAATGCAACGTTGTGTTAATCCATTTGAGGAGCCGGCAGTTTATCTTGAGGAAATAAATGACGATGCAAAAGTTAATTAGACTGTAACATGCGCAGTCCGCTGCTCAACCACTGCGGACACGGCTCCGCCGCTGCGAAGACTTAGAAACCGCTGGGAGTAACTCATCCAGCGGATTTAACAAATGGAGCCTTCTGGGTTCACGTTACCCAGGAGAGCGGCGCTCTGGAGGAGCTGCAGACGTAACATCTGTCCGTTTCGGAGAAGCGAAACCATGCAAAAACAAAAAAAATCCTGGTAAAAGCG
>NW_015115487.1:48367-74413 GCF_001443285.1 Poecilia latipinna
TCTAGATTCTCTGCTGGACTTTTCTGCATCACAGAAGAGGAGATAAGCCAAGCCCAGACCATGAGCCAGCCTACCATCAGAGTCTGGCTTCAGGTTACTGAGGCTGATAAAAGGCTGGATGCTCCTTTTCCACCAAACATCTGGAGAGAGGATCCATCTGATTCATGTTCCCACCAGGTGAAGGTCCATCTCAGGGAAGCTGCATCCTCAGAGAAGAACATCCAGTTCTTCTCTGCTCAGTAAAGTCTGGGATTGTAGAATTGGATGAAGGTTCTCTAGAGTGATTCCATCAGGTCCAACCAGCTGATGATGGTTCTTGAAGCAGAACCCTCTGAGGGGCCAGAGGTTACAATCTGTTGCCTGAAATTCCTCCAGATCTGCTCAAAGCTTTCATGATTCTTCTCTGCAGAGGGAAGAATGTTCAGATTCTTCCCATCAAACTTTACTTTCATTAATTAGCTAAACCCATTGATGCTGTAGGAACCACAGTGTGTAACTTCACTGGTCTCTGGGTGAGAGGTGGTATCCGCCCTGGACAGGTCTTTAGTCCATCACAGGATGGACGGAGACAGCTGAGGGCTGCTTAGAGAGACCAATTAACAGTCAATGGACTTATGATCCTCTGAAAACATTTGATCACCAGAGCCTTTCAGGGACCAAATCAGAGTGGGAATCGGCTGTTTTAAGTTGAGTGTCAACGTTTAAAGTTGATGTTACCAGAATGTAATTTTTGCAGTGCTGGTTATGCTGTATTTTGTTTCTCTTTCAGACAACCTCATAGAGGTGAAGGTGAATGAAAAGGCGGAGTCTGTTGTCCTGCCCTGTAAAACCACAGCTGGCCTAAAGGAGAACACAGTGGTGGAGTGGATCCGTTCTGATCCAGATTTTAGGATTGTTCATGTGTTTTCCAACACAAGTGAACGCAACACCAAACAGGATGGCCTTTACCGCGGCCGCACTGAGATGAACGCTGACCTGCTGAGGTCCGGTGACCTCAGCCTGACCCTGAAGTTCCCCACAGAGAGAGACAATGGCAGCTACATCTGCACCGTCTACAGAGACGAGGACATCCTGAGGCAGACAGTGGTACTGCACCATGTCGCAGAAGGTCAGAGCTTTTCATACAGAGAAAGGCTGTTGGAAAAGAGCAAAAACCTGCTGCACAGAGTGCTTAGTACATTATTATTTAATTTATTTTAACACACAAAGATAAAGTCGAGTTAATTTTGTAATGAATGAAATGTCTACAGAAGATGACAGATGGTTTGATACACCCTTTTTTAATTGATGAAAATGACTCACTCTGAGTCACAATAAATAGCTTAAGCGTTTTAATGGACATCTCATTAAATCCAATTAGACACAGGAATTTTTACATTTTCTACTTATGCCCCTGACCCGTAGAAACGAATGTTAGGGTGAGGTGCTATGTGTAGAGCATGGGCGTAGGTTTGGGTAGGGAAGGTAGGGACATGTCCCGACCAATATTCACGGGATATGAAAAAGTCCCGACCAAAACTTAGGCCGAACCTACGCCCTTGGTGTAGAGCAAGAGTAATTGGCAACAGTGCTTGGTTTATGTAATTATTAACAATTGTAGTAATTTATTATTTACAAAATTATTAACGTTTGATTTTTTTTTTTTGTCAAACTACCAAAGTTGGGCCCCCCCTGATAAGTGAAGGAGCAAATCTGAGTACGGACATTTGGCTGAAAACCGTTAGGGCCGGGCTGACTCCAAAGCAGCTGGCAGGTACCAGGTGCCCAGCTGCTTCTGTGGTTTCAGGAGCAAAACAGGGACATCAGGGAAATTTGAAGAAGATATGAAGAAAGACCCTGGGGAAGATCAGAACTCATTGGAGGGAAAATGTATATAGCATCTGGCTTGGGGAAGTAATGGGATTCACCATAATGAGCTGGATTAGCTTCATGAGGAGAGAAACTCCTGCACCTGTTGCCCTCATGAGCCGATCTCGGTTAAGTAGAAGAAAGATGGATGGATAGGTTTAAATAATACATTTCATGAAAAACATGAAACATGCCATCACATTGATGTTCTACAGAGTTTATTCACTACACCAGCTGGGCAATCAGAGTGAGCTCTCAGTGAAACTAAACATTCAAACAGGACAAGTCTAGATTTTCAATGCCGCTGATTCTCAGTTTGACACTAATAATCATTTGAGTCCATTGCGGCATATAAAGTCTAAATGATCACAACGTTCTTCATTAATTATAATGTTGATGTTTCTACAGAGCCGTTTCCAACATGGGCCTCAGGACTCTTGATATCTGTGGTTCTTGTGTTGGTGGTTGTTGGAGGATGCATCTATTGGTATTATTTCTATCCTAGATCTGGTGAGTTTGACACTGCGTGATGGTAAACGTGCTCTGTTGCTTCATACAGGGTGTGAGCAATATTAGGATATTTGGTTTTATTTGAGCATGTTTCATTTCTCACAAACCAAATTTAGATCAAAACATGAAGGAATATCAATGCTTACTCTTCATACAGGATTATTTTTTATGCTATCTTATGTAAATTGATCTTGAGTGCCAAAAAAGGCACATACAAATAAAATGTATAATAAAGTCTGGTATTTCTGTACTTTTCAACATCTAACGATGGTCTTTGTTCTCACAGTTCACCACGTGAAGGTGGAATCAGGATCAGAGTCTGTCCTGCTGCGCTGCTGGTTTCCATTTTACGTGTTTCAGGATGTTAGAGTGGAGTGGACAGACAGCCGTGGAAAGAAAGTCTATGTTTATCAGAATGGTCTGGACTCATCTAATGACCAAGACAAGGCTTACAAAGGAAGAACAGAAATGAATAAAGACTGGCTGAAGCTTGGGGTCTTCAATCTGACCCTAAAGTACCCCTCATATGCAGACAGAAACACCTATACCTGCACTGTCTACAACAGGAAGGGAAAGGATCTGAAGAAAAAACAGGTGATGCTTAAGGTCAAAGGTCAGTGCTGAAGCTATAAATCTAACATCATTGTTTTCTGAAATCAGTTTTAACCTGAAACCTTTTATCTAAAAAAACAAAGGAGCTCCAACACTTGTTCTTCTTTTACAAGATAAACAGCTTCAATACTTTTGAGATTATCAAAGAATATATAATAAAATTATTCCAGTATCAATAAAAGCCTACCTTACAACCGAAATAAGATTTACATTATTTTTAATTAGTAAAGCCCAAATTTATTCATACTCCCTCCTGGCAGATTATAATTTTATAAAATCTTAAAATTTACCAACATGTTCCTTCTGACTGAAAGCAATATTAAAATTTTTGAGTCAGCCAGAGTCTCAATTTATTATTTTTTTCACTTGATTATCCTTCCAAATTGTTTTGATATCTTTGAGCCAAGCTTTACCTCTAAAGGGAAATACACTGAAAGCATTTTGTTCATGTCAACAGATATAGCAAAACAGACCATAATGCAGCAGTTAGCTGCAGAAGCCATAAGACCGCAACTACGTCAACCGTTCGAGGCGCATGATGGACATCGGAACTGAGCGACTTGAGTTGTTTTCTCAAGTTGTTTTTGTCACTTTCTTTATGCTTTCTTCTTGTTCGAGTCGAGCTAATTTGTCTGAACATAGCTCACCTGGTTGGGCTCATAGACGGTGGGATTTACAGAAGCTAGCTTAGAAACCGACCCGAACCTCCTCCCTCCTGACGAGTTAATCAAACTACCAACTTTGCCTGAATTCACACCACGATTTATGGCAGTAGGTCCTTAAACCGGAGCAGCAATGTAAACGTATAAAAGACGAGATGCTAACCAGTTGTTCCCATACATGCTAGGCTACATGACGGTGCGGCACTGTCCCATGGTCCAATGGTTAGGCGCATATCTTTTCCATAATGCCATATTTGATATCTTTCTAATTATACTTACTTATAAATTAAATGAACGTTAATCTTTTTACCTTGTAAAAAATGTTTGCTGTAAATCCGCGGTTACACCGAGAGCTATAGGACTGACGACTGCAGTCCATCACCGCCGCATCTTTCATTAACATTAAAAGTTACAAAATGACAAGCTTGGTTTTCATCCTTGTCTGTTTGTGCAGCCGACCGCGTAGCACCCTGTGAACATTTTCGAAGTGAAATAAACTACAGAAGCGATATCAAGTTACACATATTTTTAGAGTAGCTTAAAGGAGGCATTTTGTTGTTTTGACGTCCATCATGGTGGAGTGGGCGGGGTTCTGGTGAGCATGACGTCACGTGCAGCTTTCAACGATTCTATTCAAACCTGTTTTGTTCAGAAGCTCCAATGTTTCTGATGAACCTGGAGTCCATGAAGGGTTCTGACCAAGCACACAGCAGAATGTACCAGTTTCAGTGAAGACAGCATTCTTCTTCTTTGTGTTCTTAGTGGACCAGGTGTTGGCGGATTCAGGAGAAGAGTCTGTCACCTTGCCATTTAAAATCTCAGCTGACCTTCCTAAAGATGCTAAAGTGGAGTGGAGGGACAAGAAAAAATGGACCATGTATGTGTTTCAGAATGGTTCTTATCAGCCCAATCAACAACACTGGTATTATAAAGAAAGAACAGAGATGAAGAAAAATCCCCTAGAAGATAAAGATCTCAGCCTGACAGTGAAATATCTGAGAGAATCCGACCACCTCACCTGCACCGTCTATGACAAGGAGGGAAAAATCCTCCTGAGGAGGGAGGTTGATCTTCATGTCAAAGGTCAGTGGTGGAAACACGGGACAGCTGTTTGTAATGTCAAACTACAATAACATTTTACTTTAAATATTGACTTAAAATTTTCAGAAAGAACAGCTAAGCAAATCCTCAGCTGAGCTCCCTTAAATGGAGGCTCTGGTTGTAGACGCAGCCTGGGTTCAATTCCTGATCTTTAGATGTCAAAGGGCAAAAACAAGAACAAAAGAAGCAATTGTAATGGATAAAGATAATCAAATAACTGAATAAGTAAAAGATCAAAACAAATATCTAAGAAAATGAACCAAAAAATTTGCTAAAAGAAATGTGGTAAGGCCTGTTCTTAAAATGTTTTATGTTGTCCAGAGTATCCCAAAGCGCTTCAGACTACACAAAGTCATTCAGGCCCAACTGTTACAGGACAAACTTCTACCACCTCAGTCACCGGTGCGGTGACGTCATAGACAAGAAAATGTTATAGGCAATATTGAAAAATTAGCAGACTGAAAAATATAACACAAAATGCATTATGAAGATATCTGCCTGGGGGACGTAGCTCCACCTTCTAGGCCCAGCTCCTTCTCCACTCAGCTCCTTCTCCACTCAGCTCCTTCAGACTAGCCAGCATCAATTAGCAAACCACTGGTGGAACTGCTGAGCTCAGTATAGGAGCTGCTGCTCAGAGCGACGCTGATAAAAACATTTAAGGGTTAAAAGAGGAGCCATGTTGGGATGACTTCCTGGAGGCGGAGCTTCAGAAAGAGCAGGAGTTTCTTAAAGAGACAGATGCTCAATTTCAAGGAGTTAAATCAGGAAGTCAAATTTCTTTTAGGTCATATTTGATATATGTAGCATAACAACTGAAGGTAATATAATTACCTTCAGTTAATTATATTAACATTATGAAAGGCTAAATATTTAGCTTTACATCATGTTAAAGCTAAATAACATACAGTGGAGGAGATAAGAAATTGCATTATTTGAGTTTTGTTTGTTTAATTTTACATCCTCTTTTGGGCGACGGTGGTAGGAGTTCATCCTGATACTGATCCTGTTGTGTTTTGGGGTTTGGCCACTAATGTGAGGATGCTCTAGGAAGGTCATTCTGCTGACACAGATTTAGTTGAACAAGGAGGATTTTATATTAACTAGGCTCATATCAGAAATATCCCAATCTCAAGGTGTCGGTTCAAGCCCTGCTCTGTCCTTCTCTGTTGTGTCCTTGGGCAAGACAATTCAAACTTCAGCTTCAACTTTGATTCAGTTGAGTCAGCCTGCTGCTCAGCCTGCTGAACATCTAGAAAATGGTACTTTAGACCCCGTCAAACAAGTCATTGTTAATATATTATTATTGTCAAAGCTACTGCTCCTTGTAAATGTAATGTTGATGGTTTTCCTCTCAGTCCTTGAAATAGAGGTGAAACCAGGGGTGGCGTCTGTCCGGCTGCCTTTTGAAACCCAAGATACGATGAACTGCAAGGACATTGAAGTGGAATGGATGAACAGCAGAGATAGGAAGGTTCTTAAATATCAACCTGGTTCAGACCAACATGAAGACCGGTTGAACTCCTACACATGCCGAACAGAATTAAATAAAGACCGGATGAAAACTGGAGACTTCAGTCTGACATTGAAATACCCAACAGACTGGGACACTGACACCTACACCTGCAAAGTCTACGGAAAGGAGGGAACCATCCTGAAGAAGAAAGAAGTGGGGCTATGTGTCGAAGGTCAGTGGTTTGAATCCGATATTCATACATCAACTGTCAATCATTCAACCAAGATTGGGAAGAGTTAACAAGTCCAGGAGGGGAACTCGCACATCTCTCTGACAAGCGACGCTCTCCACCTTGGGATTGGCATTGCTTGATACTTGGTCCTATTGTTCTCTTCCAGAATAGTGCTATCAGAACTTCTGAATTTCCCTGCATTCCCAGATAGAATGACACAACATCCCTTTTTCTTCTAAACATTTGTACATGTGTCTGGTATATTAGGGTTGTACCGATTTAAATTGACTGGTGTAACATAGACTCACATGATGATCAGAAGCCATAATGTTGGCCATGAGTTGATAAAAAAACAGCTGATACTAATTTGCAGAGCAGCTTGGATGCTTTCTCAATTCTGATAGATTTTTACTGGACTCCTGTTTTGCTCTTGATATGAAAGAAATTATAAATTGGTTTGAAAAATTCTAGTGTCTGTTTGAAAACCAGTGCCTGAGCGATAGATCATTGATTTCAAATCAAAATCAAAAACTCAAAAAAATAATTTTGATTTTTTGATTTGATTTTTTTGATTAAATTCAAATAATGAAACATCTTGATTTCTTGTTTCAGAGCATCAGGTGGAGGTGCAGGACACAAACGTCCAGCTTCCCTTCAGGACAACGGCTGAGCTGCTGAAAGAATGCAAAGTGGTGTGGCTGCAGGTTGAACCCAAATACAGAGAAATTCATGTGTGGGAGAATGGATCTGACCAACCCGGAGGGCAAAAGACATTTAGAGAAAAAACCAACATGAAAGGAAACCCCATTAAAACCGGAGACCTCAGTCTGACCTTGGAAAACTTCACAAAGGACGATTTAGGGAAATATAAATGTATAATTTATGAAAAGCAAGGGAGGATTCTGCAAGAGAAAACTCTTCAAGTTCAAATGACAGGTGAGTTAATGTATCTATTTATTAATGTGTCCCAGTTTGTTTATCTGTCCTCTGTCTGTATGTCTGTCCTCTGTCTTGCAGGGACTATTCAGGTCCAGAACCAACCAGCGAACATCAGGACCAGACACAGCTCCGTTGACCCGACTCCTCTCATGGGCTGACCAGTCAGTCTCATGACCCGACCTGAGAAATGTCTGCTACCAATGGAAACTGGCGACTTCCAGTCTTTAAAAACTGTTATGGCCAAAAATAATTTTTCTACATCTAAAGCATGAAATACATTTTACAACACATAAAGTCCATCTCCACACCGGCACTCCTTAAGAAGACTGATGTGGATCATCAGTTGGATGCCCAGGTGTACACTGTGTAAACGTTGCTTTTCTTCTGTTTTGTAAATTAATATGTCTGCGTATCTGCAGTGTATATAAATAATGGATATCTGTATGATTTTCCTATCAGGAAGCTGCTGTGAAACAGCATTTATGCTGAGTCAGGCCTGATTTGTTAAAACTTTTTTCTGCTTAAAAACATTTCATTTAATACATAAATTATTGATCCTTGCTGTAATGTGATGTGGGATCAGTGAAGGTTCTGATGGATGAAGGGTGAACTCTTCATCCACTGAGTTCTTCATGCTTCATTCTTCCTGGTAAAGGAAGCAGTAGAGCAGAGGAGTGTAAAAATTACTCAACTTTAAAATTAGTCTGTAAATATCTGTTACATTATATGAAGTATTTGCATGTAGATCAGGAATTCAAGTGAGATATTAAAATGCAACATTTTTCGGTAATACCAGCAAAGAAATGTGAATATTAAGTAAATGTAGTTAGTCATATAATTTAATATACTGAATAAGGCTGGATGATATGACTTGCAAGATTTTTTTTCAAACCAGATTTGATTTTAATCAATTTCTCCTGCCGTCAATTTCTATAATAAAATCACAGAAAATACTTTAAAAAAGTGCCTTTATTTCAATCATCATTTCTGTGAGTTGTATAAGGGAGCATTACGGTTAGGATACAAGATTTTTTAATTGCAAGAATGCAGTCATCGTTACAGCAGAATAAACATGCAATTTTATAACAATCTCTTAAAATTACAAGAAGTTGTTTTAATGAGAAATAAAGATTCAGACCTGCTCAGTCCATGTGGTTCTGACATTTTGTCAGTAATCGAGAGAATGTACATTGCCACCTCAACTGACCAGGTAAGCATTAAGGTAAAAAAAAAAAAAAGAGCAAATACTGTATACAAAATGGAAAAAGAGCAACTGGTAGAAATACTTTTTATATAAAGAAAAGCAAAAAAGTTAATAGGAGAAAAGTTGATGGCAGTATTAGCTCAGCCAATCTCTCCCTCCAGGAAGCCACCAAACTGTCCAACTCCAGCTATAATAAAAAGAAAAAACGGAAAGTTAAAATAACAAATAATGTCAATTTGATAACTCAGATCTAATGCGTTCCAGATGCAAAAAAACGTCCTGAAATCTATTATTGACATTTTACGAATTTCACAAATCAATTGGAAGGTTTCACAAATGTTTTATTTATTCTGCTGTTAGTACAGAATAATCTAGTTAAGTATGAAATGTATAGGAAATGTATAGGTGTTGTTTTTAAAGTACAACACATTAAAAAACCTCAAGATAGTGAAAAATTAAGTGTCATCGCCCTTTAGCTATTTTCCGAATTAGATGCTACCTTCGGAAGCTAACTTCAGCTCCGACTGATAGCTTGGGCACAATAAAGACAGATCTATATATGTTTATATAGATATATATCTATATAGCACAGATATATAGATTGCACACTGCACAGATAAGCAAAACACTTAATGTTTACATAGCATCTTTGTAAGCTTGTCCCTGTTAGCTACGTCAGACATTTGAGGCATTATGGTGAATACAAACAATTTATTAACTTACCTTATTATTGTTATTGTGAACTTTGACACACCCAGCAAATCATTTGTTGTTGTTGGAGTGTTTCAGGACGTCTAACCCCTAACCCTAACCTAACGTTATTGAGTTATTGCTATTATTGTGGGGTTAAACTACTCACATTGACCTAGTTACTTTTATTTGAGAAAATTTTGGGAAAAAATGTACTTTTAGGTCTAGTAGTTTCATTAACTATAGAAAATCCTACTTAATTAAAAAATTCTGGACACTATGCCTACTGTAAGTAACTTCACTAAATGAAGAAAAAATATGTTTTAACTGAAATATGTCAAACGAGACATCTTATTGGAACAGAGCTTGGTTTTCTGTTATTTTTCTATCTACTGAGGCGTTTGTGCCATTTAGAATTCAAGTGAATGCAGTAAACAAATCTTTTGTCACTGGAAATACTTTACCCATATGGCTCTCCATACCCACTACCTAACTGGCTTCTCCATGCAGGGACGCCAAACGGAAGTACCATGTAGAGTACTATCTTGACCCGATAGTGTAATTCCCGCCCACTTGAGTTCCTGACCAATCATCAGTTCCTTCTTGCTGCCTGACTTAGCGGGAAACCGGCTTTTCGCCGTGTGGAGCACAAATTATTCACGTATTGATTTTGTTTTGTCGTGTTTTTTATGAAGTGCGCTACTTATAATTTGGTTTTAAAGCGCTGCGGTCAAAAACAGAGCAGTGACAAAGCTCAAAACTCGCCGCCTGCGCTCAATTTTCTTCCTGGCCCGTGCGCTAACACCTGGCGCTAGTTAGCTGGATCGTCGCGTTAGTTAACGGGGACGTAGATGATGATGCGCTAGACACAACAGAGAACATAGTAGCTGAGTAAAAGTAGACAAAGGGCTACCGCTTTCCGATACAGACATATAAGACTACCTGAAATGAGCATGTTCAATCTAGACCGCTTTCGATTCGAGAAGAAAGGAGCCAACAAAGATCCAGGTTGCGTGTCCAAAAGTCCGGATTCTGAAAAGGAGAACGAGCCAGGTAACTAGCAGCAAACTAGCATGCATTGTTGTTAGCCAACACTGGAAATGCTTGACTTTGTGACGATTAATCTTAGTGACGCAGGTAAAAAGATATATTGCAATATTTTAAACGTGAGTATAAGTCCATGTGGTTCTCACGTTGCAAAGCAGAGATGTGATCAAAATGCATCAAAGCACATGTTGGATTGTCTGAGTAAAATCGTGTTCTCTCCCCGACAACAAGAATACAGAGTTACATTTAAGATTAGCATCAACGCTGATGCTACATGAGAGGTTATTTTAAATGTAAACTCCGCCTGTGAGTGGCAATTCACTTTAAATAAAAACTTTTCTCATGTACTGACTAGATGCCAACGTGGTCGTTTGTTTTTCAGCTCAGATGAAATCATTTAAAGCCAAGGCAAAGTCCCTCGCACGAGGTGTGGTTTTTGAAGAAGTCATTACTATAGATTTGGAGGAAGATGATGTTATGGCCGAGCCAAACACAAAAATACAAATAACCTCAAAGAACAAGTATGTGGTTCCCTGTAAACTCAAATGAATTTAACATGATGCATTTTATTACTTTGACATTGCTGACTGTTGTCTGACAGAGATGTTTCTGATTCTAGAAGCTCAGTTCAGAAGCTACCAAAAGGTGCAGCACCACTTCATGCAGACGACGAGGACGAGGAGATGGATGAGAAGATAAACAAACTACTGGAATTGTTTCCCCAACTGTCAAGAACTGAAGCGGTAGAGGTGAGACTTGGTCCAGCTGTTATTTATTTAGAGAAAATGCTTGAGGTTAATTTTTATTTTAGGTTCAATCAAAGGTTACTGTTCAATAAAGCAAAATAAAACCAAAAAAATCAAATTTTATTCTCCATATTGTCTTCTACTGCCATGATGTTCACTCTCTCTCATTTGCACTTCTCCTTATTTAAACCAGAGGTTGCACATGTAACTGACTTATCCCAGTCATTTTATGAAATTACAATAATGAATAATATAAGAATATTGTTGTAACTGTTTTAATATAACTTTCTTTTTTAAATGGATCTTTATTTGTTTCCAGAGTGACATGAAGACGCAGCTTTTATAATCAAACATTGTTGTAATTTAATGCTGCTGTAATTTAGTTTTGCATAAGGAAATGATTGATGTTATTGATTTGTTCAGCTCACTGTTTTTCCGATGCTTTCAGGTCTCTGGGAGTACGAGCACGTTGGAGGGCGCTATAGCTGTCTGCCTTTTAAGATTTGGGGACAAAGAAGGTCAATATTTTTCACTTTCTCTTTAAAATCAAATTTGGAACAGAAATCACACATTTTTGGAGTGAAAAAATGTTGATGGAGATTCATAAAAAGCTGTAGATCAAATATTTTAAATGCAGAAAAGGTCAAAACAGGAACCTCTGCCTAAAGGCCTAAAGGCTTCTCATACCAATCCTTTTACCTCTTTTGAGATCACTTCCCATTTGTCCTCTCAGCTCCAAATGATGGCAAGAAGAGAAAGCAGGACGGATCCAGCTGTTCTCAGGACAGTGGCGATATTCAGCCGAGTAAAAAACGGAAACCGTCTTTGGTAAGAACACGACAGCTTTTTGATTACCTTTAAGAACCTAATGTAGATCGCAAGGCTTTGGACTTTTAGGCATAATTTCATTGTATAGGTCTCTGATGAAGAGGGCGAAGGGGAAGAACCAAGCTGGGAAAAGCAGGAGGCCATGGTGAAAAAACTCCAGAAACGGTTTCCAGACCAGGACAAAGAGGTGAAGACACACAGCAAGTCTGATGGAGCTTAGCTTTTTAAACTGAAGCCATTTTATGTCTCTTTTTAGTTTAAATGTATCTTTAGTTGGTCACATAAGGTCAAGTGAATCAAAGCATTGAATGCCTTAGGTAATTATCCCAAAGTAAAATGGTTTAAGAAAAAGAGAGAGAAACTGAAAGGTGATTATTATTATTGTTACACTTCTGACGACGTTGCTGGTCTAGGAGTTGAGGATGGTGCTTCAGGAGCACAACTGGGATGTGGAAGAAGCTCTGCAGGTTCTTCAGATGTTCTCAGAATCAGGTATGAATCCAACTAATTGTCTGGATCTAACCAAATTTTTACCTTGTTATAGTTTTGATATTTAACAGTAGTTCCTTGACTGACTTAAACTTTATCTCATTTATTTAATTGATAGATAATAGTAGCACCAGCTTGGTTATTCCAGAAGAGCAGAAATCAAAAGGCAAAGCTGAATCAACTAGGAATTACTCAGAGGACAACAGTGAAACAGACAGGATGAGTACAGATACAGGTGCAGAGAATACTTTTTGACTGAAACTAAATATAAATATTTTATCTTCAATAATTTCTTGTAAGCAGAATGTGTTGTTGAACATTCTGTTTCTTTTGACAGAAAACAGTTCTGCCGACTCTGATAATTCAGAAAAACCAAAACCAAAAAGGAAACAAAGGTCAACCAGAGATTACAAAGACTCAAATGTTCAGAAGTCTACTGAAAGAAAAATAGAAGCACATCATGAGGATCCTAAAGACCATAGAGACGTTGATAAAGCAGATGGGAACAGCACAGATAATACGAAGGACAGTGAAGACGAGTCGGAGCCAGAGGACACGAAAGTCTCCAAACTTAATACTAGCATTCATACTATGCACTCACAGATTGCGTTTTTATCATGCTCTCGCATGCGAACCTCTACCTCATCCACCTCGAAGCCTTCGCCTTCCTCCTCGGCCTCCCAGGTTTTGCCCAAGTTTTCTAGCGACACGGGACTCGCAAAGAAGCAGGCGGCGGAGAGAAAGAAGAAGGCACGAGCTGCTGAAGAACAAGTCAGTTCTGATGATGATGATGATGAAGAGGACGTAGTAACAAGCGAGTTTGAGGACTCTGACGACGAGCTGGAGAGCATCAATGTCAAGAAGGATGTGAAAGATGAAATACTTGCGTTTTTCCAGGATGCTTCAATAGACGAACTATCGCTGATTTCTGGTTGTTCTGTTAAAAAGGCCCAGAGGATCGTGGAACTGAGACCCTTTGACAGCTGGGAATCCCTGGTGAGATTTTTATTTGGTTGGTTCTTACAGAAATCACGCATAAATTACACATAATTATTCTGCATCAATCAAATTAATTTGGAAATACTTTGAACTGTTCCCTGTGTGTGCTGTTTCGTAGGCTGTACACAATAAAGTGCATCTTCGTTTTTATTTTTGCAAGTTTTAAGTAGATTAAACTTCATATCTGCTTGCATATATTCTACATTAGTGGTTCCTTCTTTCTATTAATGTAGTTAAGTCATTAAGTTTGCAGTGCAAACCCACTGTAACAATATATATTGATGCTGTTGCGTGGAGAAATATTTTAGAAAAACAAAACTCATCCATGTAGTGTTTGACATTTCCTCTGAGCCTTAAGTTTCAGAAACTTTTTTTTTTTTTTTACCTGTAACTTTTACTTTTGTAAATCTTTGTCCACTTTTAATATCGTTTAAAGTTTGGACTGCTTATAAATAGACTAAAACACAGCATGCATACACTATAATGTGCAAGCTACTAAGTGATGATCTTCCTCCTCAGTGGGACGTCTTCCACAAGGGAAACGGACTCTCAGACGATTTGATGCACGGCTGCAAGGTCGTCCTCAAAGAGAGGAAGGTTATCCTTGGACTCATGTCTAAATGTCAGACCATTTCCACAAAAATGGTGAAACGGGTCACGGAGGTCATGGAGAGTGGGACTGGCTCCACAAAACAGCCCAGTTTACTTAACAGCCAGTAAGTAAAATTCACTACCGACTATTAATTTACAAAAAAAAATGTTGCACCAGTTTGTGTTAAGTGTCCCGTGTCTCTAAATCATGCAGGACGAATGTAGGCTTGAGTTTATAGTAAAACAAGTTTTTTTGTTTTTCCTTTTGCTTCATTTTTTTATGTAAATGCTTGTACAAAAGAAAACATCAGTTTTCTGTCACAGACTGTTGTAAAAGAGGATTAGATATTTAGAGTTAAAATAAAAGAAACCAAAAGATGTGGTAACGATTTATAAAACGGAAGCAAAATTAAACTTGACTTTGTTGAGAAGCTTGTAGAAATAGTTTGTAGGCTACATTTGGCTACATTTTAATGAGTAAAAATCTTTTATGCATCCTATAAAAGTGAGTTTTGTTTACTTTTCTTACTTGTTCCCTTTCAGGTTGCAGCTCAAACCGTATCAGCTGATTGGCCTAAAGTGGCTTATGCTTCTGAATGAACACAAACTGAGTGGCATCCTTGCTGACGAAATGGTATGGAAACATTTGGTGGATTTAATGTCGTGCCATGCCAGTATTCATGTTGAAATGCCCAACAATGGAATAAACTTGTTTAGATCTTTTACTCTTGAACCCGTTGACTTTTGAAAGGCAACATTTATGTCAAGATGACCTCCTGCCCAGCTCTCCTGGTTTCTCCTCACAAGGAGAGCCTGGGCAGACTAAACACCAGTCAGTTTGTTTTGGTTGTGATCATCGATAACCAAGATCAACAAGTCAAGGTCTAATCACTGATTTTGTTTTTACAGTCAGTGTTCAAAGGAAAAAAAAAAAAAAAAAAAAGAAGTGTTGGACATCTGTAATTTTCTTATTTTGTCTTACTTTTCCCACATCATTTTGTGACAAAACTTTTAATTTAATGTCTCTGAAAAGATTTACAGAATTAATAAAGTACTTGATATGTTGCATCAAGTCTTACTAGATCTAATCCAGTTAATGCCTGACACTGAGATTGTTCTAAAGCACATACGGGTGTGTTTATTACACAGACGTAAATGCATCTGAAAAGAGAAACTGTTTTTATTTACAATTACAAAGATTGTTGGTGTTTATGCTTTTTTTTTTTTTTTGCAACGTTCATATAATCTAAAAGGAGAATTTTAAATATCGCCACATTTGTGGTTTTGTATATTTTTCTCACCATGTCCATTTCCCGTTCACATTTCTTGCTCTCAGGGTTTGGGGAAAACCATCCAGGCTATAGCATTTCTTGCTCAGCTGTATGAGAACGGAATAGAAGGCCCTCATCTCATCACTGTGCCTTCCTCCACACTGGGTAAAGGACCTCCACACATAAAATGCTAAATTTTCTCATACAGTTTCTAACAATATACAAATATCAGTTTTAAATATCTTGTTTTCTTGTCTTGTCTCCATCTTTTAGATAACTGGGTTAGAGAGCTGAGGCTGTGGTGCCCAGCTCTTGAAGTTCTTATTTATTATGGTAAGCCTTATGTTTTCACAGAAGAAAAATCACCTTTTTCATATGTACTGTTTCAATATAAATATTTGTTTTCTTATATGCTGCATGTAAGAATGCTATGCTAATATTCTATAGATTTGATACCTTTTCCCTCTGAACATCATTGTGTGCTGTTCTTTTCTACAGGATCTGTGGAAGAGCGACGCTACCTCAAACATGACATCCTGAACGGGGAAGTCCATTTTAACGTGATTGTGACGACGTAAGCAAACACTTTGAGGCTGAATGGAAATCGCTGCTGTTGAGTTTGATGGACGTTTAGCATAATTCTTGTTCTAACTGTTGCTTGCTGTTTGTTTCATTCACAGGTATAACTTGGCCATAGGGAACGACAGCGATCGATCTCTTTTTCGTAAGCTGCCTATCAAATATGCCATCTTTGATGAAGGCCACATGTTAAAGAACATGAACACTCTGCGCTACCGCCACCTAATGGCCATTAATGTAAGTTGACGTTTGCGTTTCCTCCTCTGTTTTATGGAATTTGCATTTCTTACCAAAGAAATTCGATTTAATGGTCTCTGTTTGCGTTTCCCTGCAGGCTGAGCATCGCCTCCTGCTGACAGGAACTCCTTTACAAAACAACCTGTTAGAGCTGATGTCACTGTTGAATTTCATAATGCCAACCATGTTCTCCAGCTCCACAATGCAGCTCTCCAAGATGTTTTCTATGGTCAGTATCAGTATGCATGCTTGGTATGTTTCCACTTTAGTTTCTTTAGCCGTCTAGGAAAGACATTTGCAGATATTTTCCCTGTTAAGTAGATGTATATTAACCATTGCGATGATGATGATGGACACAGTGATGAAGAGCATCTGGTTTTACTTGTCACATTTTATTGTTCAGCTGTAATGACTTCTTATACCAGCTGCCAGTTTAAATGTAGAATTCATAATCAAATAGTTTTATGAAATTTGACTCGTTTTTTTTCCCCTTTTTCTCATTAGAAATCTCACGAGGAACAAAGTCGATTTGAGAGGGATCGAATTAATCAAGCCAAACTCATCATGAAACCCTTTATCTTGCGACGAGTCAAAAATGAGGTGAGTTCATTAGAAGTGACAGATATTTATCACACATTAAGCAAACTCCATGTGATTGTGTGCAGACATTGTGGTGTATGGATGAAGCTGTAGACGGCTTGTAGAAGAGGGACGGTAAATTAAATGAGTTTGTTAGTTTGGATGCATCATGTGTTCCTATTGGCCGATAGGGTCTGACCTGCGTTTTCATTCTTGTTAAATTGTAAAAGTGTTGATGGTGGTTCTATAATAAGGCAGCACAATATATTTTTAATAGTCATATTGAATATGACTGCAGTGCAATGATTGTTGACTGGTGTATTTTAAGTGTTATAATCTTGGATTTAGTCAATGTTCACTTCAGACATTGCACCAACGGCCAAGTCTGAGTGATAGAAGCAGAGAAGAAAATAGTCATATATTGCAATTGATGTCTTCATTGCATTATTGACCAATGTCAGCAGCATTGCAAAATTCTGAGAATATGCTACTTTAATTTACATAGTGAATATGGTTGGAGTTCTATAATTTTGATGTGCTTCATGTACGTCATCTCTGTACTTGAGCTGATGAAGCAAACTTTTAGCAAAAAAAAAAGGGAATTAAAATATTTGCTTCTCCTAAAACATTAAATTACTTTTTTTTACACTGTTATCCTAAAGAAGTATGTTCTCCATTTTGTGTCTTGCCTGCAACTGGATTGTAAAAAAAGAAAGAAAAAAAATATTGACACGCATTGCTGTGTTGATGCTTCCAGGTTCTCAAGCAGCTCCCGGCCAAAGAAGAAAAGATCGAGTTCTGCTCCATGAGCGAGAAACAGCAGGTTCTCTACGAAGCGCTGCTAAAGAAACTAAAGAGCACCACTAATGGAGAGAGTAAGACTCATTTCAACTGCAGGCTCCCTGTTGTGTATCTGGGCTTTATTAATAACATAATGAACTACAAACATCTCTTCTTTTAGAGCGTGAGCTGTGCAATGTGATGATGCAGCTGAGGAAGATGGCCAACCATCCTCTTCTTCACAGACAGTACTACACCACAGAAAAGCTTCAGGCTATGAGCCAACTTATGCTCAAGGTCTGTCCTGATACTTTCCTGGAGCTCACCTTTGATTTCTTTTTTCTTCTTAAAACTAAAACTATGAACCTTAAATAATTCTGCTGTTGTAATGTGTTAAGGAAATGCATAAGTCTTACCTAAGGTGAAACACTGAGTCAGTCAAGAACAAATCAAAATGCATTTTGATTATTATTTTATTAAGAAATTAAGCAAAGAATATGAGCAGTGACTCCCCTGGCTAGTCCAGGGAAGTGAAGAAAAGATGAAGGTACATTGCTTTTTAATATCCACCAGCCCCTCTTACAGAGATGGGAGGAAAAGGGAGTTTACTTCACAACTCTGGTATTTGCACCTGCAGACCGTCACCCTGGATGGTTCAAACCCAGTTCAGAAATACCCTTTATTATGCGTTTCCAGCAAGCTGACTCCAACATGAAGGGTGCTTTATAGTTAAAATTGATTGCTTGATTGAAACAAAACAAAGTTTTGACATAACAAATGTTCTTAACTTTACTCTCCTGAAGTTGAGATGCCTGTAAATATCCACCTTCGTTTGATCGATGTTTCGTTTTGTATCGTCTTGTTTTCCTCCCACTGTTATTTTCTTTCTTTTCTCCTCAGGAGCCGACCCACCACGACGCCAGTGCTGCTCTGATTCAGGAAGACATGGAGGTGATGTCAGATTTCGAGCTCCATCGTCTGTGTCAGCAGTATTCCTCTATCGGCTCCTTCCAGCTCGACACCAGTCTCCTTCTCGACTCTGGGAAATTCCTCCACCTAAAAGAGCTGCTGGCCTCTCTAAGAACCCAGGTCGCTACTGCTGAACTGTTTCTGTGACGCATAACCGAGAACATTCAATCTTTATTTACACTGAAGATTTGAGCTTTTCTCTCATTCTGCAGGGAGACAGAGTGGTGCTATTCAGTCAGTTTACTATGATGTTGGACATTGTGGAAGTCCTCATGAAACATCTACAGCATCGCTACGTCAGACTGGATGGATCCACTCCTATCGCTGACAGGTCAGGGATATTTGTTTATGTTTTAATGCTGACAACTCATCGCCTGTGACCAGCATGATATGAAGCTGATGATGAAGCTTCTGAGAAATACACAATGGGAAAGGCTCTCTGTGCTGTGTGATAAGTTGTTGTTCTCCCCCATGAATGTTATCAGAAGAACATTCAGTGATGGACCTTGTGGTGCCGCAGTTTGGATGTATTTTCACACACCGACTCCGACCTTGATCTCTTAAATCCAAATACTATTCACATCGTACTACAACTATCCACTTATACCTCTTTAAAGCATCCTTTTTTTCACCTCAACAAATATATTGTCTAATCAAAATCCTGCAAAAAATGCCTGATGCAATTCTGCACATGGAAGCTTCACTGTCCTCCATTGATAAACAGGTAATATCTTAAGATATTAGAACATAATGGGAAAACTTAAATTCAGCACAGTAAAACTTTTGTTTTTATAAAGTCATAGTCGAGTGTTTATATTTTTTGTTGTTTTTGATTATTAGAATTTACGAGGCATGAAAATCCAAAATACCCGTTTAACGTTAAACACAGCCTGCTGCTTGAGAATCCTTTTGCACAAATTGGTGCATCGTTGCATCGAGGCGATCAGCCGGTGGACTGGCTGAAATGTTAAAGAAGCTGTGGATACTAATAATTGTCTTCTTTTTATAGTTTCATTATTTCTCATAGTACTAAAAGTTCAATATTGGCCTTTTCAGTTGGAAAAATATACTGTGGACCAAAGTCTGAAGTCTTTTAAAAATCAGTGTTAAAATTGATAATTAACCTCTAAGATAACTTCAAATTAACTTTCAAGTTTGTTGTTGTTGAAAGATTTATCTAATGAAGATGAACATGCAGGGTGTTAGCTCAGGATTTTGCTAAATAAATCCCTGCATTAAGGTGTTCTTCTAAACACTGCACTATCTTCTAACTGCTCATAATTTCTCTCCTGCAGGATTGTTTTGATTGACGAGTACAACACAGACCCAGACATATTCGTGTTCCTGTTATCGACACGTGCTGGAGGGCTCGGCATCAACCTCACCTCTGCCAACGTTGTCATCCTGCACGACATCGACTACAACCCCTACAACGACAAACAGGCAGAGGATAGATGTCACCGCGTGGGCCAGACCAGGTTAGAATGACACATTGTTTCTATCTGGTCGTACATCAACCCGGTTACTGAAGAAGAAGAATTTATTTATTGGGTGATTTACATCTTTGTGACTGGCAGGACTGTACAGGTGATAAAGCTGATCAGTAAGGACAGCATAGAGGACTGCATCCTGCAGCTCGGTCAGAAGAAGCTAAAGCTGGAACAGGACATGACTGCTGCTGACCAAGGTAAGGGACTCTGTGCAAATAGATGACGTAATCGCTCTGCTTCTGCAATACTTCGGTGCAACAGTTAAGGAGAATGCACTTAACTTGAAAATGCATTTTAGAATAAGCAAGACTGTAATTTGTGATAACACCAGAGGCTTTGACACAACATTTTACAGTTTTTCTTGAGATTACTACAATATTTTCACCATTATGGTGTGAAGTAGATATTTGATAAAGGAGATATATATATTTATTAGGTACGCTGTTAATTTGTGGGTTGCTGAATTGCTTATGAATTGTTCTATATAGATGATGAAGGAAGCATTCCTGAAGATATGGCCTCTTTACTCAAAGCCTCTCTGGGACTGTGAAGAACATCAGCCTTGAAACTCGACTGAACTGATGAAGACTTGTGACTGTATGCAGGCTGCTGCCAACAATATTCTGCCTTGAAACAAGCTGTAGCACGGTAACTGTGCCTAAATCACAAATTTTACCTGCTCTGTTTCCCCTCCAACATATGAACTGCCTTTTTGTTTCCAGACTCTGTACAGGTTTTGCTGGGTCAGCCAGCTGTAGAAGTCACACAAAGATGTATATCGTTGTGACTTCTTCACACAAAGATATACCTTTTTGTACATCTGTGTGTAGAAGTCACACAAGGGTTCAGTATTACAAGGGAAGCAAAAATGAATCACTTCATTTCACATGTCATGCTCATAATTATTCATATATTTTGGTTTGAGTTTCTGTTTAAAGTACACTTGCCAAACATTTTCAAATAGAATAATTTTGAAAGTATGCTGCATGTGAAAAGTACCTTCAGGTAAGAGACTCCAATACTTTCACAAGGCAGCTGTTCGTGTACCGTATTCGGGGCCAATGCATTGTAAATGTACAGGTGTTACTGTAAAAGTTCTTTCCTAAGTCCTTTGTATGTTTTAAGGTTCATGTTTGAACTTACAATAAATATTGGAATAAATATCAGTATTTTGGAGTCATTAAAATTTAGTTGAAGGAATGTTTTCTTTTCCACCTTATTGTTAAAATTGTGATGCTTTGTCTAAATTCAAATCAAGTTGGCTTTCTACAACATAACCAACTCTCCCAGAATAAATATGGATATGTAGACATTACACTTCAGACGGGACAATAATGGCTAGATCTTTGTTTTTCACATTTGGAACGTTGACCTGAAGAAACTGACTGATTACATACAAGTGTATTTACCATCTTTATCAACTCCACTGCTTGAGAACAAAGGTAACTATGTCGTTTGTTTTTACCCAGTGTTTGCTCTGCTTTAAAATCACGTAGAGAACCTTAGTTGTGCATTTCACTCATCTGGAGTTTTCGTTTTCTGTTGCAGGATGAGAATGGAAAGACTTGGAGGTCCTGCAACGGTGATGTCTTGATTAAAAATGGTGACTGAAATGCCTTTTCTAATTTCAAAGGAACCCTGAACATGATTTGGTGACGGAATGCTTGGTAATACTGCAGCTGTGATGTAGCTCTGCTCTGTATGTGTGGATTTCTTGTAGACATTCGTACGTATCTCCAATTCGAGATTGGTAAAAGTTTTTACAAAAGGAAATAAAAGATAAAATGAACATATCAAGACAAAGAATATCCATGTAAGAAATACATTTAACTTGCTAAACCTCACTATGTAAAAGAGGCTTAAGTTGAAGAGATCCAACTGCACCTGTACTGCTGCACCTTAGTTACAAGTTGTTGCAGTAACATTTAGTAAGAAACCTAAATACAACTACAAATAAGCAAAACACAAACAGCTGTGAATCATAATTTATATTACTGCCTTTGCTCATTAAAAATCAAAAGTACTGCATGTTTTTAGAATATTATCTATCCATTATTTAGCATTGTGTACTTTGTATGGTCCTTAATGTTTTTGTCAATTTTATCTTCTAATTTAACCCTTCCACTATAAAATAAAGGGGTTGTGAAACGGCTGCATACTAGATTTTCTATTTTATTTGGAAAATAACAGATTTTTCTTCTACCTCACAATTATAAACTACTTTGTGTTGGTCTGTGGCATGAAATCACAAGAAAATAATTTTGTTTGTGGATGCACATGACAAAATGTGAAAAGGTTGAGCAGAATTAGTAGTTTTGAAAAGAATTGTTCAAAACTGTCTAGCATTCATGAGGCCCTTTCATTCTCAAAGTTATGAGACTAAAAATATGTTTTTAAAGAAACCCATGTTCTTAGGTATCTGTTGGGTAGCCGTGAGTCTAAAAAGGGTTTTTACAACATTGCTACAAGGAGAGGTCTTGACCAGGGGATTATTTATCTGTCTGCTACTGGCAGTAAGGAATGAAGTTTTTAAAAGTGGAACTGCTTACCGGCTGGTGTCAGTTGACCCTCTCATAATGAACAAAGAGTTTGATATATGATCTCAAAAAAGAGGAATGAAGATGACTACAGAGAAATGGAATTCTAGTCATTTCTATTTCTGCCACAGGGTGGCCACATTTGCTAAGTTTTCAGTTGTGCTGCTCAAATGTCTACCTGTAGATCAAGTCAGTATAATTTTATGTAATTTAATATATAATGGGCAAAAATATTTAGTGTTTTCTTTAATTAATTTCTACATTTTATAATTGATTTCCCATCTAGAACTATGCAAGGCAGCATCTGAAGGAGGCTGCATGATTAACATATAGTCCAATGTTAAGAAAAAAGGCCCCAATTAAAGATGGTCACTAAATGGAGGAATATAATATTTAGACAAGAGTAGAATGAGTGGGGAAAAATTTTACAAATAATTGTGCAATAAAGGATTCTGACACTTGATAAATTGCTTCTGTGTATTTTAACAAGAATTTACTTGCAACTTAAAACAATAAATGCTTTAGGTGATCAGAAATGGTAAAAGAAAACCCTGAAGTCTCTTACTATGTGTGTCCATGCAAATTACTACCTATAGAATACATTTAGAAGTACTCTGAAAACTACGCAGTGAAATGTTAAATATTTAACACCTTATTTACTCAGCATGTGGCGAATATCGGCCACATCTAAACCCTGTCAAATGTGTGTCGCAGCTAATGGCAAAGATAAAATGGAGAACTCCTTTGTGCAGCTGACAGCTTAAAGAGTGAGTTCCTCTCTCAGTATAGACGATGGATAGCTCTGCATTGTCACTGTAAAGAACGTCCTTATCCCAGACTTCAAGCATCAACTCATGGCCCAGCTTGATGAGCCAAAATAATGTGATATTCCAACTGGGTCATTGTTGTCCATCACAGTCTTAGTCTCCTCTTACACACGTGCTCTGCTCAAAAAAACAAAACCAACGACTCAGGGACTCCTCTTTGCATTTTGCAGAATATTTGATTCTGTTGCCAACCTAAAAAAAAAACAATCAAATATTTTTTGTATATTACAATAAAAAGAATTCCATCTTTTTTTGTTGAAAAGTTTATTTTTGTATGAATATGCTGTAGAATACATTGCATAAAATTAATTTTTATAAAACAGGAAATCAATTCTTATGATATGCCACAAAAGTACTTAGATCCCTTTTTCACCTATAATAAAAATACACTTAGGTAATTTATGTTTTACCTAAATGTTAACATATATGTTCATAATGAGTAAAGCAGGATATACAAAGGTAATATATAAGCAATACTACACATTAAATGAGTTATGTATTTGTGCAGCTTGGAGCTGAGGGTCACCATAAAGTTTGAAAATGAGCTTTGGTGTCTAAAGAAAATTATTTTGTTTTTAAAGGCTGATTTGTCATAAAATAACATGTTCCTCAAAAAACACCATCATCATATGTTGCTGAATATGTATTACACACATACCTATACAAAACATTAATGTATTTACTCTGGTGGAAAAAGCTACATTTCTAACATCCTTTTTATATGTGAAAACACAATGCTCTCTTTTTGTTGCATAACTTTAAGTTTCATCTTCTTGTGTCTCCCTCCCAACCTGCTCACGTATTTCCACATAACCGCTGGACCTCAATCCAGAGTACCTCCTCCTTTTCTTAACCAAGATCACTACCACTATCACCACCATTCCTATCAAACCTATTGCTCCAATTGCCACGCCTGCTATTTTTTCCTTTGACATCTGATTGAGTTCTGGGTTAAACCTTTGCTGGTTCAACCCAGAACTTTGAAGCTGGTGCATTTCCTCTGGATTCACAAGTTTCCACCCTTTACTGGGCCCCATCCTGACCCAGCTCTTATCTCCTTCAGTCATCACCATCATTGTGTTGGTGGTCTGCATTTTTACGAGAGGACGTTTGGTAAATGGAGGTAGACGGATTGGGTTCAGCTCACCCCCTGTAAACAGTCCAGACTGGACGCAGTAAAGAATTTCACAGCCATCGCTAACCGTGGCGAGGTGCTGGCTGAATTTGGGAGGGCATCTACTTTGGTTTTTAGCCAGTGGGTTACCAGACTCGCAGCTGAAGAGACCTCCAAATGGGACGGAGTATCTGATGCCGGTCTCATAGTCGTCACTCATGCAGATCATTTGGCCATCTGATAGAAACTTCACTGGAATGAAGTTTGTAGGGCAGCTTTTGGACTTGGTGATGGGGTTCTGGAAAGAGGGGCCATAGATTCCTCCAAACAGATACCCTGAGTAATCTGGAGCTTTTCCATTCACAGAGCACCAGTAGGTATCTATACGAGCAGAGCGAACACGATATACATCACTGCAAACAGTCTTATCACAACTAAAAATGAAACATGATTCCTTTTCTGTATGGCATTCATATGAATTGTAACCCTGCTGTCTCACTTCAGATCGCAGTAAAGTTGGAGTGTAAGGTGGGCGACAGGAGAAGTCACCTGTCTGTATGTTCTTTTGGGCCAGTGTATCACAGAGTGGATAAGAATCATAGGTGAGTTTAGTACATACTTGGTAAACTCCTCCAAAACTAAGGTTGGTGGCTGGGCCCTCACAAGAGTTGTCATCAACATTGGCCTGAAAGTTGAAGTTCTTGGAAGTAATGTCCACACAACCAGGGCGCGTGTTGACCTTGTAATACAGCTCAATAGCCTTATTCACCCGACGAGCCACTTTGCCGACTGTAGGTTCTGGCAGATCAGGGAAAGTGTTTGTGTTTATGAAATAGTGGAGGGGAGATCCAAATCTGTCAATGGCAACCAGATTATTCCTGGTACTTTCTTGCCACTTCTGCAAAGTGATTCCAGGATAAAAAGGTATGCCACCATGGCTTTGGATGAGAGAGTACTGAATGTTAGACTGATATTTTTGAAGTAATGAGCTTTGTTGGCTAAATTGACTACTGATATCAAATTTGAGTTTGTCAAAAAAGTTTAACCCGGCCTGAGTTTTAATAGTGGAGCTATCTGACTCATTATTGGACATAAAATGGAGATAGTCTTCCTGTACCAAAGAAGCTCCTGCATCTACACTGGTGATAACATGGGTTCCATAGTCCAGCACCATCTTCTCTGAGAGATAATCTGCATTCCTCGTCTGATTATTTTCAATTGCATCTGCAATTTCCTTGACTTGCTGAACAAAACGGAGATCCAGTGTGAAGTCCGGGTAAGCTTTCACTGTGTAGACCAAATCACGAACCTTTTAAAAGGCAAGAAAAAATATAATTAGGATATTTCAAGTTATTTTCAGTTTTGCAAAGATGGCATTTAATTTTTTGTTTGTGTAAATTAACCAGTTTTAAAACTCAAATAATTTAGGAATCCACATATAAAACCACCATAAAATGCATTGTGCAGCATTTTACAAAATCACTTTTAATCAGTTGAATTTTAATTATTTCCGAAAGAAGTACAAGTTTTTTCCATCATAATCCCTAGTGATGGGCTTTACAAGATATTGGTATTCATTTTCTAGTGATAGAAAAATATTTTGACATGATTGCATCACATCTGAATGACATAAACCAAATGCCTCACACTTTCCGCTGGTACATTTCTATTACATTTTTCCTTAAAGCTGAGGTAAATAACTTATTATT
>NW_015115487.1:78170-80187 GCF_001443285.1 Poecilia latipinna
TACTGTGCTGCTCCCTATTTAGCAGCACAGTACAATGCTGCTCATCACCTGCTCAGACTGAGGGAGGAAGAGTAAGCAGCACAATGAAGGAAGAGCTGAAATCATAACACTGTAGCAGAGTTTGCAGATGCAAAGTAGGATAAACCAATTAGTTTATCTGTAAACTGTTTTCCTGGAACTGTAAGTTGTTTCTCCGCCATTAGCATATTGAGCAGCGGTTGATTGACAGTTCTAAGACCCTCCTCCTGGCTCTGATGTAGTTTTTGACTGGGAGCGGTGCATTTCTTCTGATGGAAGTATACTTTTGGAAGAGGTGGGGGAGAGATCTTTTCCCAGATTGTCTGTATCATTTTATACTGTCTGGACATAGACAGTTTTAACAAATATGTAAAAAAAAACATTTTTTAATAAAGTTACATATCCCAAATTTAACCAACATAACATCACAGTAATTTCTACATCATTTCTCTTGAAGGAGAAAGGAGGAGGAATTTGCTTATCATGTTAAGTTTCCCATAAGATTAATTGCACAAATCCAGCGACATGCTCACGCTTGTGTGAGGTGGAGGTGGAGGTGGAGGTGGAGTACAGCAACATCTGGAAGTTTCTTCAGTAACATAAAGTTACTTTGTACAAGAATATTTACATTTAATCGGGACAAACCAAATGTATTCCACAGTTTGAGGAAGAAACACACAGGTGCACAGAGGCTAAGATATAAAATCACTGCATCAAACACTTGGTGCTCTCTGAATGAGAAGAAAAACAAGTGGTTTTTCTTCCATTTTATACTACATTTCATTTTGCTTGGCCAAAGTTTAAATACCAATCCACACAGTGTTGATATTTTGATACGTTTGCTATTTCTTGACATTTGTTTATGTTGTTTTTTATATTTGTTGCTTGAATTTGGTAGTGGTCAATAGCTGCATTATGTTAGCTCCTAAAAATCTTCAAATTTAAATTAGTCAACCATTTTTGTTGGGCACATGAATTCATGTGACAAGTAAATCATCTCTACAGTCTTTACCAGCTTGTAAAATTGGTTATTATAATCTCAATAGCACTAAAAACATGACCCATAGAATTCAACATGCCATTTTTGCATAAAAAAAAAGTAAAACAAAACTTAAGTGTATAAGTATACAATTACTACTAATTAACACTTTGCTTTTACCTTAAGCAAATTGTTTTTTACTGAGGTTGCAATGGATCAAAGACGACCTTGGAATTGGTGTGTGCAGTTATTGGTAACAATTAATGTTGCTTGTGCTGCTGGCAGTACTCGTTTTTAAAATGTCTATTTTTTCAATGACCACCCTGTTTTAACCTTTTGCTTTCTTGTAATAAACATCACAGAAAAGCTTTCCTAGAATATTATGGACATAACTTCAGGCCATATCTCCCACTCCTAAAATTTCATTTTTAACAGTTAAAAATGAAAACTTACCTGAACCCTGGCTGTGGTAGCCAAGTCTTTAACCTGATGGGTTTTCATCCTTTTGTTCTCGTCAGAATATTTGCCATTCAGTATCTCCAGGTATGATATTTCGTTATTAATGGTATGAGATGTGGTGCTTTTTTCTTCCAGCCAAGAACTAATTAACTCAGAGTTGGTCTCCACACCTGTCTCCTTCTGCGCGATGACAAACACCTCGTCTGGGATGAGGTAGAGCCTGTCCTCAGTCGTTTGACACTCAAAGTAGCTGAGATTCATCACTCGGCCCATATCCATGTTTCGGAGATTATCCCAGCCTCCTCCAGGGAGGACTTCCAGTGCTGTGATGGAAAGATTGGTGGAGACCTGACATCGTCTGAGCCAGTTTGTCGGACGGGGCAAAGGATTTGAAGAACAGATTTTCAGACAAAAAAGGACAAACCCAAAGGCAGTGACTGTCTTCATGATGCTTCTGCCACGTATAGGAATTGAGGCAACTTTATATTCAAGTCAGTACCCGCCTCCTGAATTGTAAGGTATCATATTACCGTACCATAAGGAACAAAAGAGTTGGCTTGC
>NW_015115487.1:84375-85754 GCF_001443285.1 Poecilia latipinna
TCTGCCACGTATAGGAATTGAGGCAACTTTATATTCAAGTCAGTACCCGCCTCCTGAATTGTAAGGTATCATATTACCGTACCATAAGGAACAAAAGAGTTGGCTTGCTACTGAACTGCCGTTCTATGCCAAAAATAGCAGTTCCCCCTCTCTCCGGAACTCCCCTCTCTCCGGAACTCCCCTGTCCCCGGAACTCCGGGGACAGGGGGAACTGTTCTATTTTTAAAACTGAGCTGCATCACTACTGAGCAGTTCACTACTGCAGCTCACTACTGAGCTGCATTTAAAATTTCATTTTATTCAGTTGTTATTCTTTTTTGTATTTATATATAAAATATCTATCTCAAAAATATGTTCTTAAAAATGTTTATTATACATTTTTTTTCAATTTACGCTTTGGTGAACTCTGAACTAATCTAGTTTTGTGCAAGCCAATCAGTGGTCATGAAAAGTATGCTACCGGGCGCCACGGAGGTGATCGGTGAATGCAGTTTCCTACCCCCAATAATGACAGAAAAAAGAAAGAAAACTTATAATTTTCGCAACGAATGGAAGAAGGAGTTCTTGTTTGCAACTGTGAAAGGAACCTGTGTGTGTCTTATTTGCGGGGTGACTGTGGCGACGACGAAGCGGCACAATGCGGAGAGACACTTCACTACGTGTCATAAAAGCTACAATGCTAACTACCCATCGGGAAGTGCGTTACGGACAGAAAAAGCCAGTGAACTAACGCAGATTTGGGTCTTTTTTCACCAGACCGACAAAAAAGTCACAAAAAGCATCGGAAGCCTTGTTTAGAGCTACACATTTTCAGATTTAAAAAAGAAGGCATTTTCAGACAGAGATGTCAAAAAAGCAATGATTATTATTGCTAATACTGTACTTAAGGATGGAAAAAAATGGAATCAATCTGATCTCCACTCTTTCTGACCAAATGGGAGCAGCTACGATGGCTAAACGAGTGTTAGTTATGTCTGGTAACTTGGCTGATCAGCTGGACCAGGATCTGGCGAGGTGCAGGTGGTTTAGCATCCAGTAAAACGAGTCCGTGGACAGCAGCAGCACAGCGCAGCTATTGATTTTTGAGAAATCATTAACCTGATGCATCTTCATAAAGATGATTATCATGATTCATTAATAATGTATAATTAAGAGGCAAACTGAGCAAATTTGGTTATTTCAGAAGAGTTTATCAAACTAGTGCCCTTTGTATGACTCCGTACCCATGAAGTAGCTCTGTTTCAAAAAGGTTGGTGACCCCTGCTTTACAGGATTGCCTTTACAATTGATTTTTGTATTAATTTAACATAGCTGAAATAGATGATTAGTCATGCCAATTTGTTTACCTTGACCATGCTCAAAACAATCGTAGATGACAG
>NW_015115487.1:90170-117724 GCF_001443285.1 Poecilia latipinna
CTTTACAGGATTGCCTTTACAATTGATTTTTGTATTAATTTAACATAGCTGAAATAGATGATTAGTCATGCCAATTTGTTTACCTTGACCATGCTCAAAACAATCGTAGATGACAGATGCATTGTTTTTGAGTTAATAGTCAATTAATAGGGTAGGTAAACAGAAAGGAAAATTCTCACTGCTTATTACTTGTTATATATTTTTTTCAAATCCACAATTAAGCAAATTACTCTATGTAATTACTTAAACAAATCCCTATTAAAAAATCTATACAAATTTTTTTTTTTAAATACAATAAAGCAAATATTTTAGACTTGAGCTATGGATATTCACAATGACAACAGATTTTTCATAAAAAGACAAGATATTTTTGGAATTTGGCTGTTGCTCCCTGTAGATTGATGTAAAAAAAAACATTCAGCATAGGCTATAATTGGAACCCCCTGAACAAAATATTTCTAGTTTGGTTGTTGTTGTTTTTACAGCCTATACTGTAATATGATACCTGTAAGGCAGGGGTCACCAACTCCAGTACTTGAGGGCTACCATCCTGTAACTTTTAGACGCATCTCTGTTCAAACACACCTGGATCAAATAAACTGCTTGTTTCCAGCCTATTGCAGAGAGGAATGAATGCTGGTGAGGGAATTCAGACATTTTGGAGCAGAGGTTAATCTAAAAGTTGCAGGATGGTAGCCCTTGAGGACTGGAGTTGGTGACCCCTGCTGTAAGGTAATATGATTACCTATAAGGTAAGGAATCTTATTACCTGGAAGGTAATATGATACCTTACAGCACAAAACATTTGTTATAGAATCTGGATGCTTTTTCAGTTTTTACAGCGTATGCTGTAAAAACATCCAGCATATAGGCTGTAATGGGAACCTGCCTGAACATGTTGACTTCCTGTCGCTCTCTGGTGTTTCGGTTTTGGTTTTCATTTTTGCTTGTGTCTTGATTACTTTTTTAATAGTCTGGGTTCATTACTACTAGAGAGAGCTTTCGATAAGTCTTTGTTAATTTCTTTATTCTTATTATTTTTTGTGCTTTGTTCTCTCTGTATTTTGCCCCATGTCACTCCAACTCCTACCCCTAGCTCAGACTCCCTGAATCTGAACTTTTATCTAACACCATTCTTCACTTCTCCTTCAGAAATTAGCTCTCTGGGTTTCATTGTTTGTAGCTGGTTCTTCCAGCTATCAACTTCTCTGCCTGGGCTTCGTGTCTGAATCTCCCCATTCAGGTTCCATAAGTTTTTTTTTTTTGTTCACAATAATATTTTCACTATGCTCATTTGAAGTTTGTATCTGCTTTTTATTTTCAGCCCTATCCTCAATCTCCAAATCTTATTTTTATTGAATAAATCACAGACAGTTTTGGAGGAACTCTCTTTTTTATGTACCAACAAAAGCATAAAGCATTTAGCAAAACTTTTACATAAAAAAACATTGGATTCCAGTCTTGTATTGTTAATTATTTTATAGCCATTGCTCCCTCTTGGCTAGGACTCCCTTGAAAAAGAGGTTTATAAGCTCAGTGGGAGTTTCTTGGTTAAACATTGTTAAATAAAATAGAATTGATAGGTTTTAAAAGCAAGTTTCATAACTTCATGTAAACGGAACTGTCAGTCTGTCAACCAGGCTGCTGCAGATGAAACAGAATGTAGCTGTTCTAAAACTAGAAATATAGAGCACATCTCCCACCCCAGTTCTAAAATTTTTACACTGGCTCCCTGTAGTGCAGACTTTAAAATATTTTTGTTAGTCAATAAGTCACTGATGAGACTTATTAAACATACATTAAAGATCTGTTGTCGTATCACCCTTACAGACCTGGTTCAAGTTGACTGCGTCCTCAGAATCAAAATTTGGAGAAGCAGCATTTAGTTTCTATGCTCTGATCTGGAACAAGCTTCCAGAAAAATTGATGATGCAGATACAGGCTTCCTTTAAATCAAGGCCAAATGACCATTATTTTAGAGCTACTTTTGATTAATAAAAACTGGAAAAAAGATCAACTCTGCTCTGAATTACAACTTTTTTTATTAATTGCTCATGACTTTCTTTACATTTCTATATTTTCTAATGTCTTTTTTATGCACCTAAATTCTCTTGATTACCGTACTTCTTGCGCACCAATATTGAGCCCACAAGCAGCAAAATGACTAAGAAACAGATCAGATGTTATTGTGTTCTTCTCACGCAAAGCACTTTGAAATGCGTTGTTTTTGAAATGGTCCATTGCAAACAGACTTGACTTGAGATAAAGCTGTTGGGGCATGTCTCTGCTGAGACTGTTCATGTTTGTTGGTTGAGATATGCTATTCAGCTTCACACAGCTCACTGGGAAAGACCAGTGAGCCAGATCAAGATGCTGAAAACTCCTCAGGAAAAAACAGGCCACAAAAGGGAATTACAAAAGGCTCACGAGAACTCAGAGAAACTCAGAGATAACTCAGAGGGGCTAAGACAGGGGTGGGCAACTCCAGGCCTCGAGGGTCGGTCTCCAGGAACTTCTAGATGTGTCTCCACTTCAACACACCTGAGTCAAATAATGAGGTCGTTAGCAGGACTCTGGAGAACTTGACTGCACTGAGGAGGTGATTCCGCTGTTGGATTCAAATGTGTTGGACCAGGGAGATCTAAGAGTTGCAGGACACCAGCCCTCCAGGACCAGGATTGCCCACCCCTGGGTTAAGAGGTACCATCACTGGTTAACACTCTGGCGTCGAAGTACTGGCCGTCTGCCTCTCTTAAGCCGTAGGTAATGAGATGATTGTTTCCCGGATTGAAGATGACGTCATGGCAAAGGAGCACTCTGGCCTGCCGCCTCCAGGACTCCATCTAGTGATTAGTAAAAGACCAAACAGCAGTCCCAAGAAACCCAAAAAAAAACAACCAGAACTTAACACTTCGGGCAGGTCACAGCTAGCAAATACAGTACTCATGCAAGTTCTTGTTTATTTATTACGAGTTAATAAGCTGTGAGGCAGCTTATTATTTTTGTTTCAAATAAAAATAGAAAATCCATTTTCATTAAAAAATGAAAGACTGAACCATACACAGATTGTGTGTGGTCCATATAAAACATTGAAAAAGTTCTTTTCATTTTGATCTGCAGTTATGTGCATTTTTAAATCCTAATAGTTCACTCCTAGAGCCCCTCTAATTACTGCTAGAAACCAGCGATCAGGCCTAAAATCTGGGAGTAGTGATGGACTCAGACCTGAACATTCAGAGCCACATAAAGACAGTTACAACGTCGGCCTTCTATCACCTGAAAAACATTTCCAAGATTTGAGGACTAATGTCTCAGTGGGATCCAGAAAAACTCATCCATGGTGTTTCTCTTTAGTCGCATTGATTACTGCAACAGTGTCTTCACAGGTCGGCCTTAAAAAAATCAGACTGCTGGAACTGATCCAAAGTGCTGCGACTCGCATTATGACTAAAACAAGGAACATAGAGTATATCACCCCTCTACTAAAGTCTCTACACTGGCTCTCTGTAACTCAGAATAGACGTTAAAATACTGTTATTAGTTTATAAATCATTGAATGGCTTAGCACCACAATTCATTAAAGATCTGCTGGTGTTTCAATAAACTTCCAGACCACTTGGTCTGCTCTGCATCCCCAGAACCAAACAGGGAGAAGCACATTCAACTTCACACCACAAATCTGGAACAAACTTCCAGAAAACTGCTAAACAGCTAAGACACTGAGTTCCTTTAAACCTAGACTAAAATCCCTCCTGCTTAGAGTTGGTTTTGAAACATCATAAGTGAAACATTGGCCACCATATTTCATGTGTATAATTTTGGAGATGACACTCATCAAAACCTAATGCTTGTTAAATTGCTGACTGTATGGTGTTTTCCTAATAATCTTGTGTTTTCCATTATATTTTGAACTGCCTTGCTGATGAAATGTGCTGATGAAAAACTTGAACTCAAGCGTATTGGGAAAAAAAGCAAAGACGTTCCTGGAGTGGCAGGAAAAGGCTGGTTAGGGATTCACATCCTGTTTTATTTGACTTTGGCAACTCTTACACACACAGGCATAGCAAACAGATATTGATGTTTTCCAATTCTGAAAATGTTAAAAGTGCTTTAGAAATGTTCAACATATTGAAGATAAAATTATTTTAACCTTAAGATCATTATTGTTTGGACACAATTATAATACAGATTATATTTTGACCTGGAGAGAGACACAAAGACAAAGCAGCAATAAGGTTAGCTCTATTGACAAAATTACATTTTTGGTGCTTAGACCCTGAATTAATAACTTCAATGTGCATCTTAGAATGAGGATTAGAGATAATTGTATGTCTTACAGGCTTACATGGATCACAAATCCAGTATTGCATACGCACAGGTATTTTAAGACTTATTTCCTCGCCATAATTTTTTTCACATATCTGTCTGAGCCGCGAGAGCCCTCTTGTGGTGCTGAAGTGTAAGTGTCCACATTTTTGTCTACTTCACATTCCCTCTTTTCAGGAATTGATACTTGTTCATAATATTCTTCTGTGGGCTCATTAGTCTCATATTTCTTTGCACGTGTCATATTCTGATAACGAACTCCAGTAGGTAATTCAACTATGACTTAGTTTCCTGTTTCCCACAACCTGGTGTGGAGAGAAGCTTTAAGTAATGTTGTAAACTTATCCACTTTGTCTTGTAACAGCACTGTCTCTCCCAATCACTTTGGAGTACTGAGCACCTCTTCTTTCATCAGCATTAATTTTTTTGCTTTTTCCTTTTGTTCAGCATCTCTGTCACTCACATCTAAGGCAGATGTATTTTTCCTCACCTAATACCGATAACTTTCCCCTCTTTTTTCTGTTTGAAAAAAAGTCCTGTCTGAATGCAGCCTGTGGTTGGATGTTCTGTACCACGATACGCAGTAACATATTTCCTCAGCTCACATTTCCAGTGTGAACCCACAGCTTATGTGGTCCTGATATTCTCATCAGTGATGCAAATGCAAAATTGCCATTTGACTTCTGCATTAGCTTGAGCCCATGCTGCTCTAATGAGTACATTAGAGCAGCTCCCAATCTTGAGACGCTTGAGGAGGGTCTCAAGATAATTTACACAAATTTAATTTAAAATAATTTAAGATATACCATAAGGAATAAATATTAGCCTTTAGAGTTTTATTTTATTTTATTTTTTTTTAATAAATTTTGAAGTTGATTTCACAGCTAGCACTTGTACAATGCAGGTGAAAGGTTAAGTGCAGAAAGCTTATGAAGGAGGCTGAGTGATTAACATATAGCATTATGTTAAAAACAAGGTCCTGAATAGAGATTTACTTTTACTTAGACTACCAATGATATATACAACCTTTTACAAATTAAAAAAGTTAATAGGTGATTAAAAATGGTTTAAGAAAGCCCTGAAGTCTCTTACTATCTGTCTGAGTGCCAATTACTACCTAGAACATAGGTTAGAAGTTCTCTTTGAAAAACGAAGAACTAAACACTGAGAGGCTAAATACTTATTTACTCAGCATGTGGAGAATATCGGCCACATCTAAACCCTGTCAAATGTGCGTCGCAGCTAATGGCGTAGGTAAAATAGAGAACTCCTTTGCGCAGCTGACAGCTTAAAGAGTGAGTTCCTTTCTCAGGAAAGACGATGCATATTCCTGCCATGTCATTGTAAAGAACGTCCCTATCCCAGACTTCGAACCTCAACTCCTGACCCAGCTCCACTGAACCAAAGTCATATGTGGCGTTCCAGACTGGGTCGTTGTTGTCCATCACAGTCTCGGTCTCCTCATACATGCCGCTGTAGAAGATCTTCACGTATGCATCCGTTTTTGTGAAGGTGTCGGCCCTCAATCCTGCGGCTCTGTGGATTTCCAGACTCAGAGTTCCTCTGCCGGCCCGTAAAGGACAGCAGTTGTGATCCAGGTTGGGAGTCGGGGAGCAGTTCTTCGGGCCAAGCTGCTCCTCTTCCAGCTGGTTCTCATTTATGTACTGTGTGATCATGCTTCTCAGATTTTCACTGATCTGATTGTCCTCCACCAAATGATGCAGAGGAAAGATGGCATAGGAAACCACGTCTGGGTTGTTGTGGAGGCTGTTCATCCAGCTGTGGTATGCCTCCGAGGGGTCCTGCTGGTAGAGAATGTCAGGGAAATACTGCTCTCCTCCTATCACCTCAATCTTGTGCGTCATGAAGCCCTGGTAGAAGCCCATGCTCATGTTACCCTTCAGAAGATTGTCACACTTGTTGGAGAAAGTTGCATTAGCGGGAAGAAAACCAAGAGCCATCCGGAGTTCAAGATTCAGGCAGTTCTTGATCTCTGACTCCGAGAAGCCCTTCAGTGTGGCCAGACAAGTCCTGAAAGCAGTGATCCGCCTCACCTTACCCCCAAGCTGCACCTAGAAACAAAAAGTAAATGAAACATAGGACTTTAAACGGTAGATTTAGCTTTACTTGAGCACAGGACTGTTTGAGCAATGGGAGGGATTTTTTGCATTTGTACAAGAATAAAGACGCTAAAAACCTGGTGTATGTAATGCGTTCCATAGGTGTCTATGAGGCGTCTGTACAGGGCTTTGTTCTGGATTGTGTTTAAGCTCTGTGGGAGTCTCCTCAGATGCTTTGTGAACTCTGAGCTCAGGTGGGGATGATCGGCCAGCCTGTAGCTGCAAAAATAATCACCAACATTATGTTCATCTTTCTGCAACAGAGAAAGTTTGCAAACTTGTATTATTTATGAGAGCCTGTTAGTAAACACTTTGTCTTTTCTCAATTTTTCTAAAAATATTTTCGGATATTTTCTAGATCAGTTTAAAATAAAACTTTTATGCTTACAACATATCTAGCATATTGTTTTCTCAGTAAAAATGTATGTAGTGAATTATGCAATGCAGTTTAAAGTGCATTTTACTGGTTGTTGGTAATATTCTTGTAGTAGACAAAACACTGTCAGTGTCATTTCATAATGTCCTTGTTAGACCATGGATTTGGTCAAAACAGTCTGTTATGCCATGCCGATGGCATCCTGAAAACTTCAAAATGTGAAAGAATATTTAATAAGAAGCATATTTTTAAATTTCTGTCAATATGTCAAAATATCTCCCAAATAAATGACCTTACTTTGCAAATGCAGAAATCCAGAAATCTTTCAATATAATGTGACTAATTAACCTTAAATATCTACTAAAACTTTTATCACACTGTTTTTTTTATTCTGTACAATGACTACATGCTTGAACTTTTTAGGGACGATAGAGACACAGGACAAAAGTAAGTTTTTAGTCACAATGTCAAAGTAGTCTGCAAAAATAATAGTAACAATTTTTAAAACTGCCCATCTTCATAACTATTAGTTTTTCCAAGTTTTTTCTGAATGGTTGATCAGCACATTAGCCAATCAGAGCACGTTATGATGTTGCATCATGTATGGTAGTCTCAAATCAAAGACCAGGAACACAAAAGCATCCACACATCCAAAAGCCAGAACTGACAGTTTTCCAGTTTGAATGAAGTTTCGGGTGAGATAACGAATGTAATGTTTAGATATTCTGTCAGACATCTGAGTGTGGGACAAACGCCTCTCTGATCAGTTCCACGACCCACCAAACAGTTTGATATCATGACCAAATATAGGCACGCGGAAATAAGTCGAAGGGGAAGCAATACAACTTGTGGCTTTTCTGGTGTGAAACGTTGACATATAAAATGTGTCTCTGAAACTTTCCTAGTTCCTTTCCTCACTTCCTCTCCCCTTTTTGATTAGAATAGATGTAGGAACACAAAAACAAATGTGAAGCATCTTCCGTCTAAATTCTGAGATTTCAGTAGTTTCTTTTTATTTAAATTATTGGGAAAATGACCACACTGTGTTGTTAGTTATTTATTAGTTCCTTATGGATAGTGTTGAACTATTTTGATGCCAAATAATCTGAGAGCTACAACTTTTTAATTTTCCCACTTCATATTTGTGATCAATTTCATTCAATAGGACAGTAAGGAACATATTTTCTAATACATTTTACATAGATTATGCAAATTGTGAGACTGACTGATTTATTTATTAAGCTAAATTTTTATCTAAAAATATACATTAGTGCAACCTTCTGTCCATTCCAGGTATATTCTACTTATTTGGTGGATGTCTAAAAAAAAGGTTAGTAAATGAAATGACATTAATTCACTCTCTTTTACTAATTAGGAAGGTTTTGGAGAATGGGTGATTGTAGATGGGGCCAAATCTTGCATTGCCCCTGTAAAACTGACCCTGTCCCCTTTACTAAAGACATAATGGTTAATCCTTTACGTATGGTGGTCCTCACCAGCACAGAAACAGTAACTGATTGGTGTTTTAGACCAAATTTATTGTTTAACCTTAATAGTTTTACCTAAACAATGAATTAATAAAATTAACCTGGTTTACTAAATGACCTATATTTCCAGTTTTATAGAGCAAGTTTATTTTTTGTAAGAAACGATGCACTGCATTCAGCCAAAGTAAACCTATTTTTTTCCCCCTTACCTGTAATAGGAACAACTGATTTCGTGCATGGCAAACGTAGCTTTGTCCACACTGTGCTGCGAGCGCGCAAACTTGGCCAAATCTGAGCGGCTTCCTCCCAGCACCGCCTGGCCTATTTTCTCCAGGCTCAAACCCAAACCCCAGTTGTTGTTCACCAGCGAGTTGGAGCTACGCAGCAGGGAGTCCACAGAATGGTGGAGTGCACTAGACAGCTGCTTACTGCAGCGGCTGAAGAGACGCCAGTCCAACACTGCAGCTGGGAGCCTCTGAATCTAAGCAAAGTGGAAGGAGGAGAAACAAACGATCTGGTCAGACTGAGGAAAAAAACTAAATATTTCTGTTAAAGTGAAGTCATTTTGAGAGGAGTGGAAACAGAAGCTCAAGCTGCAGGTTTTACAGTTATCACCTGCCCGCCTTGGAACCTGTTTGGACACAGTGTGCAGGTACGGTTGTCATCCAGATGAGCTTTGACATTGATGACGTACGCCCCTGTGCGACGCAGCCGCACCACATCAAAACCCTCCCCAGCCAGGTTGTGGCCTGGGACAAAAGGAGCCTTCTCACACTCTGGTCCGGTGCCAATCCGACAACCCAGGACCCTGCAGACTTCCAAAGTAACGGACAGTCTCAACACAAACAGGACAAAGTTTCTCTGCTGGTTTCCTCCTGCTTGCATGGTTACCTAAACGTGACAGAACACAAAAAGGCCAAAGAGACACATATTTGCTGTTAAAAACACTCTCTGTTTCGCGGAGAGACTAAAAGAATTTGTTTGATTTTAGTTTTAGATGAGCTTTAAATCCCTGGTATCACAGGAGCCTGTTGTAAACTGCAATAATCCTGCCTCAGATGTTGCACAGAAATCATGCACACTCACCTCTTACTCACTTGATTTTCCTTTTTTGTTCCTACAGATATTTTTCTTCTTTAGCACCGGCGGTGACTTTCTCTTTGGAATAAACTACTACTTCGGGTTTTCTTCTTTAAGCTTTCCATTCATGGTACATTTGATTAAATGATGAAGTACACAGAAACTAAAATCCTGAAGAGGCAGCTGCAGAGAGCTGTGGCGTCTCTGGCAGGCTGTACTGAAAGCCTGCTGAGTTCAGTCTTCGCTCTGTCCTCTGCATATTGAAAAGGAGGGAGTTTCCAAATGTTTGAACTATCTGTCCAAAGCTCTCCCTTGCCCATCCTTATTTTCCTGCCTCTCTTTCCCTGCAGAATTGCACATTTCCTCTGCATGAGTAGGTTTGTTTTCATGCTCAAGACCCAGTTCTCTAAATCCCAGCCGACCGTGTGCAGTATGTGTGCTGGCATGTGGATATGTGGGGGAGGGAGAGATTTTGTGTTGTCACAGCAGAGGAGACCAACACCGATTTAAGGACTTTCCGGGAAATGTGTGTCTGAGTGTGTAGACGCTGCCATGTGTGTATACCGTAGGCTATGTAGTTTTGTGTCTGTTGGACTGGATATGTGTTTGTTTAAAACCTCTGAGCTGCCCTGGTTGTGCACAGCCACAGAGGAAGAAAAAAACCCAAGCACGTCTGTTTACGGATGTCAGTGGAATGTGTGTGGGTTTTCTTCTTGAAGTCAGGAAAGATGAGAACACATTTTACAAAAGGTTTTATACAAGAATAGAAACTCTCGAAAAGACCCATCAGCTAGTCGGTATGTTAATTTGAGCAGCAGCTTCCCGTCAGTCTAATGAACTGCTATATGCCGCCTCTATAATTGAAGACTTTTTAAAGTGATTCCTTTCATGTGTGATCAATGTCTGTTTGGTTTTGAGAGAGGAGTGTGTATGTTGCTTGCGAGGCTTAAGTTATGGGGTCTTACATACTTTTAAAGATATAAAAATAAACAGAAGCCTCACTGCTGAATGCTGTGTCTTATTCAAAGCAGTTTTGGAACACATATGCACATGTGAGACTGAAACAAATATGCGTTGAATCTGACCTTGAGCCAGAGTCAAATTATAGAATCGCTGCACTAGATGCTACTCCACACAGCCTTGAAGCTTTGAAAAATGTTCTGTACACAATAAAACAGAGCACCTCCTCTCTAAATCGGATCATTAGAGGAAGTGAGAGACTTTAAAATAAGCTTTAAACTTTAAACAAAGAATGCTTCTGATTAACTCAGATATTAACTCAATATGATCATTTACTCAGAAACAGCTTCTCCATTGGGTTTGATGTGGCCTCTCGCTGTTGTGGATGTTTTATAAAGATTTTATTTGATCAGATACTTAACATTCATGAGTACAACACGAAACACACACCCACTTTTACTAGTTTTATTTTTTTTTATTATCGCTGTCAAATAAGCAAGCATACATTAAGAGTGTAGTCGTCTTAATGGCAGCGTACAAAAATTAAGCTCTTAAGCTGGTTTACATATGGCACAAGTCAAAGTAGACCTGAGTTGTTTTAATAATTTTTATGAGCTTTTAACAAAGAAAAATCTAAATAAACACAGCATCAAATCATGCAAAGTATAATAATAATAATAATGATAAACAGTAAACGTGCTTTTTGACATGTGCAGCAGTGGTACTTTACATAGTTTGAAAGTCAGTTTTGGTTTCATCAGTGTGCGCTGCATATTGCAAAGCAAATACAGTTCCCTTTTAAGTTTCACAATTCATAATGCAAAGTTTTATGTGCAAAAAAATAATATTCTCTTTCACAAAATAAATCTTTAAATTCGTGAAAAATAGTTTTAAGAATCAAAGGAAAATCACCCAGTCTTAAGCCATTTTTACGCCTCCTCGTGGGTCGTCTCCTCGTGGGTCGTCTCCTCGTGGGTCGCCTCCTCGTGGGTCGTCTCCCTCTCTGGCTCGTCGGTTATTTTCTGATATCCTGACCTAAATTGAGAGTACCTCCTCCTTCTCCTAAGGATCACTGCCACTATGACCACAAAGGCTATCAAACCCATCACTCCAAACGCCACTCCTGCCTTTTCCCCACTTGACATCTGATTCATTTCTGGGTTGAACTTTCGAATAAGGTCTGGCATTTCCTCAGGTTTGACAAGTTTCCATAATTTAGTGGGCCCCACCCTGACCCAGCTCTTATCTCCTTCTGTCATCACCATAACTGTGTTGGTGGCTTGCATGCTCACAAGAGGAGATTTAGTAAAAGGAGGGAGGATGATTGGTTTCAGGTCACCCCCTGTAAACAGTCCAGACTGGACGCAGTAAAGAATTTCACAGCCATCGCTAACCGAGGCGAGGTGCTGGCTGAATTTGGGAGGGCATCTACGTTGGTTTTTAGCTAGTGGGTTACCAGACTCACAGCTGAAGAGACCTCCAAATGGGACGGAGTATCTGGAGCCAGTCTCATAGTCGTCACTCACGCAGATCATTTGGCCATCTGATAGAAACTTCACTGGAATGAAGTTTGCAGGGCAGCTTTTGGACTTGGTGATGGGGTTCTCAAAAGAGGTGCCGTAGATTCCTCCGAACAGATACCCTGAGTTTTCTGGAGCTTTTCCATTGACAGAGCACCAGTACGTATTTATTCGAGCAGAGCGAACACGATAGAGATTTTGACAGTTTTGCCGATGACAAGTCTTCAACCACAGGAATCCACATCTATGTTTAACATCATAGCAGTAATTTTCTGTGTAACCCTGCTGCCTCACTTCTGATCGTAATAAAGTTGGGGAGTAAGGTGAGCGACAGGAGTAACCACCTGTGGCAATATTTTTCTGGGCAAGGGTTTGGCAAAGTGGATCTGCATCATTGGTAAGTTTTGTACACTGTTGGTAGACTCCTCCAAAACTAAGGTTGGTGGCTGGACCATCACAGGAGTTGTCATCAACATTGGCCTGAAAGTTGAAGTTCTTGGAACCAATGTCCACACAACCAGGGCGCGTGTTGACCTTGTAGTAGCGATCTATTGCCATACTCACTGTACGAGCCACTTTGCCAACAGTAGGCTGTGGCAGATCAGGAAAAGTGTTTGAGTTTATAAAATACTGGATGGGAAACCCAGAACGATCAATAGCAACCAGATTATTCTTTGTATTTTCTTGCCACTTCTGCAAAGTGATTCCAGGATAAAAAGGTATGCTCCCATGGCTTTGGATGAGGGAGTACTGAATGTTGGACTGATATGTTTTAAGTAATGAGCTTTGTTGGCTGGACTGACTGCTGATATCAAATTTTAGTTTGTCAAAAAAGTTTAACCCGGCCTGAGCTTTAATAGTGGAGGTATCTGAAGAACTGTCTGACACATAGGAGGAACGGAGATAGTCTTCCTGCACCAGAGATGCCCCGGCATCTATACTGGTGATAACATGGGTTCCATAGTCCAGCACCATCTTCTCTGAAAGGCAGTCTGCGTTCCTTGTCTGATTGTTTACAATTGCATCAGCAATGTCTTTGACTTGCTGAACAAAGCGGGAATCCAATGTGAAGTCTGGGTAGGCTTTGACGGTGTAGATGAAGTTGCGAACCTGTTGATAGAATTAAATTATAGATTATATTCAGTTTCGTGATATGTAACTTTTCCTTTATATTTCTATAAATCTGTCCATGTGCCCATAATGAAAATAGGCAATCATATTTTTTACCCTCTAACAAACAATATCATTGTTTTTTCTACAACTGCCTGGTAGAGAACACCATGTTGTTTCCCTTTGAGGATTAACCTGCAACACCACTGGTTTAGATCACAACAGATTTGTGTTCAACACAGTCAACGTCTAGAGACTTACGTAACAGAGACCTTGTTGTAGAAAATTATATTTGCTGTTCATAAATGCTCCCAAATCAAATATGACAGATATTAAGGTAAAAAAAAAAAGCCAATATCTAGCTGTGCAAATCTGGTAGAAATCCCAAATAACTTGGTGACATCTGTGTTTCTCCAAAGTAGCAGATAAATATGAATTCCAGCTACATATTCAGAATTTGATTTGAAAAGATTAAATGTTTAAAAGAACGTTGATCATTCTCCTTTTCACTTCATAATCACGCACAGGCTTGCCTATTACGTATATTTTCAGGAATACAAAAATAAATGCACAGAAGATCAAGGGGTCTGAAAATTTTTGTACAGATGTCTGAATATTTATTTATTTATTTATTTATTTATTTACTTATTGTTTAGCACATGAATGTTTTTAGAGTGTTCAAAATACCTGTACTCTGGCTGTAGTCGAAGAATCCTTGACCTGATGTGATTTCATCCTTGTGTTCTCAGAGGAAAACTTGCCATTCAGAACTGAGTAAAATGATACATCAACATTTATGGAGTTAGATGTGGTGCTTTTCTGCTCCAGCCAGGAGCTGATTATCTCTGAGTTGGTCTCCACGCCTGTCTCCTTCTGAGGGATGACAAACACCTCATCTGGAATGAGGTAAAGCCCGTCCTCGGTGGTTTGGCACTGGAAGTAGCTGAGGTTCATCACTCGGCCCATGTCCAGGTTCCGGAGGTTGTCCCAGCCTCCTCCTGGCAGGACTTCCAGGGCTGTGAGGGAAATGTTGGTGGAGGCCCGGCATTGTCTGAGCCAGTTGGTCGGACGGCTCACGGGACCGGAGCAGCAGATTTGAAAAAAAGTAAGAGCAGCAAGAAGTGTCAGGGCAGACTTCATGATGCCTCTGACTGAAGTGAAATCTGAGGCAACTCTATTGAAGTTCATTAAGTTCCCGCCTCTAATGTGATGATCACATGACTAACAGGAAACACAGAAAGTTGGTTTGTTTTCACTTCCATTTCTCTTAGGTCTTTTTTAATTATTTTTACAGACTGAAAAATACAAGAAAACAAAAGTTTGATCAAATTTTAAAACAACAATAACAATCTTATGATTTAAGAATTGCTTATTTTGCAGACATTTGCAATTTCTCATTTATTTGTCCAGAACTTAAACAGCATTTAACCCATATTATAGAAAATTAACTAAAGAGGAAACAAATCTCAAGGCTAAATGAACACCACTAACTCCACTCCCCATCATTATTGTAAATGTTTAGCAGATTTACCAGCTGTACTGTCAACAAAGCAATGAAAAGATTACAGTTTCACTGTGAGAAAAGTTCTGCTCAGCGAAATACAACTATTATAAACAATTACTTGAAACTTTTGTCACTGATAAATTGATACAGAATGATATGAGGAAGAATCCTTAACTGATGTGGTCTTTCCTGTTTTCTGTGGTTCTCTAAAAAGAGTGATTTTTAAATAAACATAACAGAACAGAAGCAGAACAATCAACACAAGCGGAACAATCTGTTTAATATAATGGGTTTAACGTAAAAACAAATCTCCCTTGCAGGACAGACAGGTTGTTGTTCAAACAATCCAAACATTTGACTGTAAAGGGAGAATAGACTTAAATCTTCTTTATGTACAGGTTAGAAAATGAAATAGAACACTTTATCTATACTGATGCTATATCTATATCTTGTGATAAGTATTTATAATCTTCCTCATTTAAAAAGGGAACAGAAAGTAGCTGTTCAAACACAAGATAAGAGGAAATTATGGTCAGCATCACATGTGAGTGCATCAGTGGGAAAGTCCGGTGACTTTCTGAGTCACCACCCAGTCTTCATGTCTGAGCCTGTTGTGGTTCAGACAAGAGGCTCAGGTAAACTTCCAGGTGTTTGTGAGGAATGACCCACCGAGTTAGCAAACACATTTAGAAAAACACTTCCTGTTTGGCAAGTTTCTGTTATTCCCCTGTCTTTGTTGCAGAAAGATGCTTCACAGCAGCAAATTTCAAACCGAGTTGAGAACCTCTCTCTCTCACCCCGTCTCACTTTGCCATCGGTCAAAGCAATAAATTACCAGGCCTTGCAAAAGTTTTCCTACGTTTTGAACATTTCTGCATTCTGTCATGATACAGCAATACATTTTGATGCATTTTACTGTGATTTTTTTTTTTTTTTTTTTTTGATGGACCAGCATAAGGTGATTGTGATGTGGAAAGAACACAGTACATGGTTTTCAGAATATTTCACATTTAGATGTGAGAAGAGTGTTGCATTAATAATGTCTTGTACACTCAACAAGCCTCCCTTCCCCATTCCTGAATCAATACTTCACCTCTCACTTGGTGTAGCAGCTACAGCTGCAAATCTTGAGTTAGTAATTTTAAAGTGTTGTGGTCAATTCTCTATTCTACTTAGGTATCGACTTGAGTAGCACATTTCAATTGGTAAATGTCGTACATTTGTACAGTGCTTCATCAAGTCTGAGGACAGATGGAGCAATCATTCAAACCGGTAACCCACCAGTTGTAAGTCTAATCCAACCTCCTGAGCTAACACTGTTATCTAATCTAAAGGATTCCTTTATAAGTCTGGTCTTGCTGGAAGGTGAACCTCCATCCCAGGTTTTAGACTTTTGTTCCATCTGTACCTCCTCCAGAGTTATCATGGGCCACTTTATTGCTTCGCTGATTTATGCTCTCTTTACTCGGCCTATCATTTTAGGTGGGCACCCATGCTAAGGTGGGTCTGCAATCGTGTCATACTCTTTTCATTTTCTTGAATAGTAATCTGTTGTCTGTTGAAATGTAATATGTTGTCTTATTAGCTAACCCTGTGTTGAGCTTCTTCCCAATTCCGTCCTTGACCTTTCTGATGGGTTCAACAATATATGACATCCCAACATACCGTTGAGATTTTTCTTTGAAGGCCTCATTTCTGTACCTAATTGCGACCAGCAGATGGCGACAGTAAACTTTGAGACACTACTCGCATAAAGCTTTCTAATTATGAGCTCAGTTTGACAAAAGAATGAAAGCAAAAAAGAAAGAAAGAAACCAAAAGCAAAAAAGAAAGAAAGAAACCCCATGCCACGTTTTTTTTTAATCTTTTGCAGTGAAGCTAAAGCTCGTCATAATGTCGAGATAACACGACTCAACCTATTTTTTTTTACGACTGCAACTTATAAACCTGAAGATTATGGTCAAGAACAGTCAAGACCAGTATGTACAGAATGACAGTGTTGTGACAACGAGGCAACGTGTTTGGAAAATAAACCTCTTGCCACTTGGCCAGTGGAGCGTTTCTTGGAGTCACACCCTCACTTTTAATCTCCACAAATCTCCTGAAAAGCAGATAATTGGGTTCAGACATTATTTTATCTAGTTTCTTCAGCTTACCAGCTGAATGCAAAACAGGCTGACATTTGTATCAGGTTACGGCGGAAGGTGTATTCATGAGAACTTTACAAATAAAAGTTAAATATACAAAATATTCTGCTTACATCTGATTCATGTGTGCTTTTAATTTTTAGTGTTTAACAGTGCAGAAAAAGTGCAACTCCTGAAAATATTAATTATGAGAATTAAGCAAACTCATCTTAAACCCAGCAAGGAAGCCTCTTAAACTGAGGCAAATGAAAGCTATTCTCAGTGAGTCTAATAAACTTTTGTTTACTTTTAAGACAAAATGGTAATATTGCATAATTCTACCTGAACAATACACCTTTCTTATATTACTAAGCAAGTATGTATATAAAGAAACTACATCACACGTCTTAAATAAGAATTTTTCTTTTTTTTTATTTCCAACAATGCAGTTCAGTCTACAACAGACTGTGACAGATGAGAAAAAGAGAAAAAATAGGAGATGTAAGAAAATAGCAAGTTCAGTAAAACAAACTTAGTTTTGTTGAATGCATCTTAGTCCACACCAAGTGAAAGCTCAGGAGAAGAGCCTTCTGGTTCCATTGGAGCCCTCACTTCTTGGCTGCCGTCTTGGTCCTTTTAGCCTTGGCCCTCTTCACCTTCTTGGGGCTCTTTGGCTTCTTTGCCTTTTTGGCCACAGCAGGCTTTTTGGCTTTCTTTGGGCTCTTGGGCTTCCTCTTCTTCTTTGGTGACTTTTTGGTTGCTTTTTTGGTGACCTTCTTTGCCTTCTTCTTGGTCTTTGGCTTCTTCTTCTTCACCACCTTCCTCTTTTTGGGCTTAGGAGGTTTTTTGTTGACTTTCAGGGAGCCCTTGTTCCGGATCAAGACTTTCTTGTTCACCAGACGCTTGATGGCAACAGAGATCCTTGTCTTGTTCTTCACCACATCGTATCCTCCGGCTTTCAGAACCTTCTTCACGGCTGCCAGGGACACGCCACCACGCTGTGCAGAGGCAGACACAGCCTTCAGGATCAGGTCAGACACTGAAGGACCTGCCTTCTTCTTGGATTTGGCTTTCTTTTTTGCCGGCAGTGCCCCCGGCAAAGCAATCGCGGGAGAAGACATTGTGGAGCTCCACCTGCAGGTTCAGGTCAGTTGAGGTCAAACACAGGATAGACCGGAAAAATCTTTCTGCTTGTCTGCACCCAAAAGTCAGGCTTTATAAAACCATGATGAGAGCCCTACAGAGGCAGTCCCACCACTACGGCGGGCACCTTCCCCACCCTCTCTGACAAGATAAGGATTGTGTTTTCTTCTGCTGGATTTTTCTGTAAAAATATAAAGAAAATGGTTGAATATCTGCATAAATGAATGTTTAAAAAACTGCACATAACGTGTACTACATATATATTCATCCTTACAGTAGAATTGTTTATATTTCTTGCAATTTTAGTCCTTCTTTAGAAGCTGGCAGTTGTCTGATGTCATTTGAAATGTGGATTTTCTACATTTTCTAAAGTTTATAACCCCTGAATAATAGGTTATAAAAATATACGACTAAAGCGTCTAAAAGTGCCGGATGTTTTTTATGTATTTTCCTAAAAGTTATTTTTTATTTCAGTTTCATTTGCATAATTAATACATTAAAAGATGGCCAAAGAAACACAGTTGCCTCCAGGGTGTATTACAGTGATGATTAGAAAACGTCGAACTTCTTCAGAGAGAAGGTATTAAGCAAACATAAACAGAGATGGGTTTCCATGGACAGAGTTAAAATGGGCAATGACAAAAGGATTAAAAAAGAAAATACCTTAATAATATTTAACTCAATGTAGCGGATCGAACCCTGATGAGAACCCTATGGAGACAGTCCCGACACCGTGGCGGGGATCTTCCCCACCCTCTCTGACAAGATAAGGTTTGTGTTTTCTTTAGCTGGATTTTTCATCAAAAATTCAGAGAAAGAGGTTGCATATGCACATAAAACCACATTTAAAAAAATTCACACAATGTTTTCTTCATTAATATCTATTTTTGATCAAGACTTACCGTGGTTGATAGCAGCTTTTTGGTGTCTTTATGAGGTGGCGGTTTTCACATGTCTATTCAGATAATCATTTTGGACCATTTCTAAGGTTTATTACCTCTAACCAATCAAGTAGAAAGACTTCTAAAAAAATAATCTTGAAGGGTGTGATGTGTTTGACATATTATCCCACGATTTCAGTTTTCTTTCGGTATTTTTTGCTTAATGGATTGATTGAAAGATGATCAAAGAAACACAGTTGATCCTTGTAAGGTGAAGAAATGAAGAATGTCGTGATACTTTTTCACAGATGACAACATCTCAAACAATCGGAAATAAACACTTTTGTTGTGATTGGATTATGCGAAAAATAAATAAAGAATAAGTGAATAAAATAAATGATGAATAAAAAATCATGTATTATGCAAAAAACCATAATGAGGACCATATAGAAGCAATCCCACCGCAGCCCGAAGTGGCGCCTCTCTAACATGATAAGGAGTGTGTTTTCTTCAACTGGATTTTTCTGTAAAATTTGACAAAAAGCTTTACGTACCTTCTTATAAGCACATTGTAAAAAATCCATACAATATCTACTTCATATAGCTATAATTACATTAAAAACCTATTTGAACATAGAAAACGTGTCTTGATTCTATACAAGCTGGCAGCTGTCTAATGCCATTTCAGACATGCATTTTAATCACTTTACAAGGTTTTTGACCTCAAAATAATCATGTAGAAAAAATACAAACTAAATCGTCTTTAAGCTTGTGATCTTCTTTGTATGTTGTCATAAAATATGTGGTTTATTTAGTTATTATTTGCTGAATAAATGCTTTGAAAAATGATCAAAGAAACACAGCTGCTTGCTCAGTAAGCTTAAATCATGACAAAACAAAGTCACTTTTTTGCAGATAAGAAAATTGTTCTCATGTCTAAATGAAAATGCTTTTGAAGGGCAGTATGATGCTTGGTGACAAAAAAACCCCTTCATGCTGTGTAAATATTGATTTGTGAATAAATCTAAAATGAGAACCATATAGAGTCAGTCTCAGCACCACAGGAGGGACATTCTTCATCTTTACTGACAATAAGATTTGATTTCCTTCTCCCAGATTCAGAGAAAATATTTGAGTACTCGCATACAAGAGCATTAAAATACAACGGTTTCCAATTTTTTCCATCCACATTTTTTTTTTTTTTTTTAATATTTTAAAATCTGACAGATTTGTTGCGTCTTTGCAAGCTGGTAGTTGTTAGACATAATTTCAGATGTGCATTGTGTAACATTTATAATGAGTTTGACCTCTAAATAATCAAAGATAAATGATTATTAGGTCATGTTGAACAGTTTAATGTTTTTGACATATTGTTTAAAGTAGTTGTTCAATTCCAGTTTTATTAATTAAATTAATTCAATTTAATATAGAAAAAAATACTGTAAACACCATAATAAGTAAATGTGTTATGCATGAAATGTACAATATGTGTCTGTCTTCACTTTTGGAGGGAAGTGGATCTGAGCCAGAATAACATTATCAGCCAGCAATGGAGGGTGGGTAGAAAAACGAATTCAAGATTATTTTCCCGGGTTCTCCCTCCCCAACCAATTTAATCAGAGGAGTACACAAATTGACTAAACACAATTCCTTTTTCCGCTTTCGTGACCCAAACATCTGTGCTTTCTCCTGTCCTGACCTTTCAGTTCACCAGAACTTCAAGAGTTTTTAGAGACCTTTGCACTTTTGAGTTCTTATTTAATTCTGTATGTACTCACAACTATTAAATCTAATGCAACAGACTCATCTGAATAACTACTTATCTTTTCCAGATTTTATTTTAAAATGGGAAAAAATAATACTAACACAACAGGCACAAAGCCTTTTAAAAATGCAGTGGAAATATCTTTCCTATTTATTGTAATAGACAGTATTGCTTTCTATTGTGGAAAAAACACTTTTATTGAAAATGATGAATTGCTTTAAGAAGTCAAAGTATGTCTATGCAAACTGTGAAAATGATGTTTTTATCACGACTGTTTATCAAGTGACAGATTACATTAAAAACGAGATCATTAATAGATAAACTCACTAGAAGCAACAGATAATATTTCTCCCATTCAAACCGCTCAAACCAAACAGATATATATTCTCCCGCTCTATCTTATCGTGTCTTTTTCTGCACTGCTGAGAGATAGCAAGTTTGCAAGTGTGTGCATGAGGGAGAAGATTGGCAAATATCCTGCTGCCTCCTGCGGTGCACTGATAGTGCCTCCTGCAGTTGCATTCAAAGGTGAATGCTCAAAAAGTCCAGCATCAGACTGCAGTTCTGCTTTATTCCTGTCAGTGGCGACTCAATGCTGATGTTGGAGCAAATTAGTCACAATGACAGATGTTTAGAAACAGAATACGTAACTGTGCCAAAAGAAGAGAATTTGGTCTTACAAGTTCAAGTTAAAAGTAGACATTTATTTTAAAATCTCATTTTTATTGTCTCATTTAATAAAAATGAGACAATCGACAAACAATATCTGACTAAACAAGCCCTGCTTCTTCATCAAAGTTCTTTTTACCAGAGGTTTAGTATGGAGCCTACCTCCCTGCCAGCATGCCTAGGTGGGCCGCAAATGGGGCAAAGGAGGGCAGACCAGATGGGTCCCGTATGGGTTTGTCCGCGGGTTCCATGTGGGCCACCGCAATGTAGGGCCCATGTAGGCTGTGGCCCTACATGGGCAAACCCATGTGGGGCCACCGTGGAACCCATGGACAAACTCATATGGGACCCATCTGGTCTGCCCTCCTTTTCCCCATATGGGGCCCACCTAGGCATGCTGGCAGGGTTGTGCATCATTCAGTCCTTGTATAAAACCTAGTATAAATTCAGAAACTGGGCAAAGTTTTTTTTATTTTTCATCTATACTTTTTAACAGAAATGAAAACTTTGCAAATGTATTTACATAGTGTTTTTTTGTGAATATGAACAACACTAAATTATTTGAAGATTATAATGTGATAGACCCCCAATCTGAGCAAACCCCAAAAGTCAGATGCAATAATGGCAAGATTTGTGTGCCCACTCTGCATCTCCTTGGTGCTGCTCGATACAGTCAACCGTATCAAGTAAACAAGTTAGGCTTAGTTAAAAAATACATTTATGGATGGAAATATTTAAAGAAAGACTACTGGTTTATTGGACCTTCAGGATTTTATAGACAATTTCTTAGGAAAGACATAGGGTCATGTACAAGGGGACATTTTGACCCGACATGCATGATGTGCAGATCTTCTCAGCGATCAATCTACTGTATGTTGAACTAATTAAATATAATTTTGGGGATAGGATACCAAAACTATCAGGATATGTTATCCTGAATGCACCATAGTGTGTTTAACATGGCTTGAAGGTCATTCTACAAATTAGTTTATGTATAAAATGTTCTATTAATTACCGTATTTTCCGCACTATAAGGTGCGCCTAAACACCTTCAATTTCCTCAAAATCCGACAGTGCACCTTATAATCCGGTGCGCCTTATATATGGTCCAATATTGAGCTACAAAAGGTCTAGCAACTACGGTAAGCAGCCGATGACTTTATTTTCCCCGTAGAAGAAGAAGCACGCGGTGCATGCTGGGATAGTTGTCAGAACGCTGGTTTGTAATCTATTGATAAAGTTTGGCTGACCTACCTACCTACCGACCGTCTAGAATCAGGTCATCTGCAGGTCATTTTAGCACCACGTTCTCCATGAACATGCTGTGCACGAACGGAGAAGGGTGGCCATCGTCCGGCCACACCCCGGCCCAGTCGCAGAAGGTTCTCCTTGCCGACCGGAGTTGGACTGTTTTGTTGACATTCTTAGTGCAGCTCCATCTAGTGGATGCATAACGTAACTCCAGCCTCTACTGTAGAGTCTATTCTATGCGCCTTATAATGTGGTGCGCCTTATATATGAAAAAAAGTTTTAAAATAGGCCATTCATTGAAGGTGCGCCTTATAATCTGGTGCGCCTTATAGTGCGGAAAATACAGTACAAAAGGCAGCTAGAAATCACATCCAGAGTTTGAATGCCTATGAAAACATTTGTTCAGAGATAAAATAGGTCAGGCCATTTACTTCTCTAATTTAGTTCTTAAAAAACTGTAAGCATTAAAATGAACTTTGTCCAGCCTATCTGACTTGATTTGTCTCCAAAATATCTTACACTTTTGAACACTTTCAACTTAGAGCCTCATGCCATCATGACTGACATAATAACCCCAGTTGTGTAAAATCATCTTTATGATGCTCTTGTTTAATGACTAACACCCTCACAATTTTCTTGTGAAATCTCTTTACTTCATATAAGTGGGAGAAATATCATGATAGCACAAGAACTGGTTTCGTGGTGTCTCATATTTCAGGTACCCTGTATTAAGCTTTGCAAGTCAATAATAAAGTTGACCAGTTGGATAGAGTTTGACTGTCTCTTCTGCTCACATGTCATATAGGTCAAGATCCTAAAGCTAAGGGAGATCAGTGAGGACAGACAGTTGATAAAAAATTCAAAAGAATAATGTGGAAAACATGGGTTAATCATAATAAGTGTCATCATGGTAGAACTGGAGTAGTATATATTTACCATTCACACAACATGCCAAAGTAAAACGACATATTTCCAGACCAGGTTTCAAACCCAGGACATTCTTTCTACAAGAGAAAGGTGTTATTGACTTGCCCAACAATGCAGCCCAATACTACGATCATTGTTTGATATGTACAGATAAGTTAGCTCAGGAGCTAAAAAAAACCCCAGCAGAATTAACCACATGCTGAATTATCAGAATTACTGTAGGAGTGAACTGCTTTGTGATCTGTAGAATATACAGATAGGACAACCGCTTAAGTCAAAAATGTTGTAAAAACTGGAAAAAAATAAATAAATAAAATAAAATCTAGAAAATGTACCCTGGAAAAGTATTGCAGTTTGAAGTGGAAAAAACCCTTGAGTAGCTATATTAAAAAGTGAAAATGGACTGAAGATAAACAATGATTTTGGAGTTAAAACTAGATAAAAGGTCATTCAGTCCTAATTCCAGTGAATTAGTCTTTTGATGTCATAACTGTACCACACAGTAACACATACTGAGTCAATCATCACTGAGTGATTGACTCAGTATGAGTGACTCAATCATCAATAGTCAGATTATTCTTTCTGTGAAGTATCATCTCACAAGAAACATTAAAAACGACTAATCTAGGGCATTTATGTTGAAGATTCCTGACTTTGTGGCTGTTGTTGTTTTTTTTTATTTTATTTTATAAAGATAAATAAAGCTAATTCGCTAACAAAATGTTTCCCCTGGATTGTAACAATGCTCTGTTGTTCAATCTCGAACAGTTGCCTCAGTGACCCCTCCCCTACTCCAGAATCCCCTTACAGCAGTCATGTGACCATGTGATTTCAGCCTTTCAGTCGGCGCAGTCAGCCAGTGAGAAGGAAACTTGTGACTGCGGTAGAAGCAGCTGGAGCGTGGCCTTTCACTGCGAGATTAAAGAAAAGGGAAATAATTTACAGGACAGCTCTCCTTCAGTCTCCTCAACTTCGTCTGACAACATGGACTGCGGCATTTGTACGTCCAAGACCATCCTGCTCTTCCTCAGCTTGGTGTTCTGGGTAAGTGTGTCTTTGTGTGTGGGGCGGGGGGTAAATTTGCACCTGCTAAGGTTTGAATGCGGACTATTCGGGGAGAAACCAGAAGCAAATATGAACCGAGTCTATTTACTTTACAACAGCCGCGTGTTTTATTTTTATTAATGTAATTATTAGTAGGTAGGCTTCGCGTTTACAGAAATCAAAGTTGCTTTGATAAACATCACAGTAGGGTGTGAGCTTTAGTGGACAGTAACTTCCTTATTTCTGCTCACATAGGCCGGATGTGGAGTTTTTTTTTTTTTTTTTTCTGGGGAGATTTAGAGAAATTTATGAGACTTCCCACCCCGTTTAACATTTCCAGTAATTCTGCTTCACCTGTGACACACCTTCCATGTTTAGACAACAGGCCATTTACATTTGTTTTAACGTAAACACTTTGGTCCGCTCTGACTCGCTCCCCCGATGTTTTTTTTTTTTTTTTTTTTTTTTTTTTGAGCAATAAACTAAATAGATTTTTGAGACAATTTGCAACGGAGGCCTGTGTAATTACGTTACTGTCTGATTTACCCGTCTGTGGGGGAGAAAACACTGATACTGCCTGCTTTCATCTTACTACCCGCCTCCATGTTGTGACTTCCTTCTTTCTCCATAGTCTGTCTCGGTTTTCTCCGGATCACTGCCCTGGTAGGCCTTTCGCTGAAGTCTAACTCAGCCTGCATGTAGAAGAGATGTAAAGAAAGGTTTACCGGCGACTGGAAACTTGAAAATTTGATTTGTCTCAGTGTAGATAATAGATAACCACTTCAACATTGCGCTAATAAAAAAACCCTTTTCCGTGTGGACACTCTCACTAAGGGAAGAAGACTCAAGCTACTTGATATGTTCATAACATTAAGGAAATATAAGAAGCTATTTAAAATGGAGCTGCCTTTTCTATATCGGGACACATATTTTTTTTAATTTTAGCTCCTGAAGAGTGAGAACGAGCACAACAGTTAGCAAATAAGAGGGAGGCTGAGAAGAGAATCAATCAATCAAGTTTATTTGAATAGCACATTCAAATAAATGTGCTATTCATATCCACATAAATGTGCTGCCTTGTTGTTTCAGCAACAAGGCAGTTCAAAGTGCTTTACATCATAAAAACACAAAAAATACAGTCATAGAAAACAGTCAACATAATAGAAAAATTGTCCTATTTTTATTCTTTTGAGCGTTCAACCTGCATCTATCATGGAATATGCTGAATTTAGAAATGCTGGCAGCTTCAGGGTTATAATAAAGGGGATACACACAAAACTATCTGTATTACTGTCTCAGTAATGCTAGCCATGCTAACCACTCATAAGCTGTGAGTGGAGTCACCAGCTCAGAATTTGGCCACAAAATTCTGTTCAATGCCTACATAAGAGGTACGTGTTTTCCTGTTTTGTTACAAATCAGCAGCGGTCATCTCTGCATATGGAGCAAAAATGTCTAAACTTCAGCCCTCAAGCAGGATCATCCTTACTTTTAAAAAACCCAGAAGTTCTGTTCGGAAATCAGTCAAACTTGGTTTTGTTTTGTCAGCTGTTTCCAAGAATCAGGAACAACGCCGTTTCATTTGGGGTTGTCCAAGTGTTAGGATTTGCTCAAGACGTAAAAAAAAAACTTACACAAAACATTAACTGCTGTCCAAGACTTGATTTAAAATGTTAACAATGTCACTTAAAATGGCTTTGTGAAATAATGACATGTCATACAGACGTCTAATTTTAGTGTTTTTATGAGACCAAAGTTAAACATTAAGTCAAAGTTTTGCAAGGACAAGAGCTGAAGTGATCAGTTGTTCTTCTAATTTTAAAAACATTCGTGTGGAATGTGGTCCACATGAATGTGGGTACAGATCCAACAGGTTCTGCAAGGAACTCTCCAAAAATTATCGCCACAGATTAAGAAACATAACCTCAGACAGGCTTTCTCAAATTTCACCGAGGCGACGCGGCGTGTGAACGCCATATGTTGTGTAAACATCTTTGTGCTGCATCATAGGCACAAGATCAGATTTTCTGGGGAAACGAGGGGATGAGGAGCACAGGAAGAGGTGCAGGGATCAGGGATCTTGTGACTGGGGAGTGATTAGAGAACTGAGTCATGAGACCTAAGTCCATGTAAATTATTGCTAGACTACAGATAACACACATCTGTACATACAAAAAAAAACGTAGTCAAACAATAAAAGAGCTGTAGCGTTAAAGAGGAAGTAATACTGAAAACAGCTCTGATGGTGACGAATACATGAAAGGGAAGTTTGATTTTATTTTTGTTGTCTTGCCTTTTGCATGATTTTTAACAGGCAAAGTCAAAAAGAGCCCATCGCTCGTAGTTATTTTTCATATGACCAGAGTTCTTGCTTAAGAAACACCACACTTGAGTTTGTTTATTACTTTCTTCTACTGCTGTTTTACTTCTTTTATCAGTGACTCAGATTTAAATCAACTCAATTTCAAAGGGCAAAGGGAAATTGGGCGTGTCAACAAAAAGATAAATGCTTTACCTTTGCCTCTAAAGCTGCCCCACTTCTTTTTTTTTTATCTAGGCTTAACTCACATTGAACTTATATAAGCAAAGCTTGTCTTAAAGAGATATGAAGTTGTTCAGTATGTGCAAAGGAGTAACTCATGCATGGTGTCTTATGATTGGTGATGTCAGTGCTAAACAATGATAAGGTTGTGACTTTGTCAACCTTTTAACCCAGGAGTGATCACATGATTTCATATCGCATGATGTACAACAAAAGGAAATCTTTTCAAACAAGACTTTACTGCTTTGCTCTTATTTTACAACCAAATGCATATGTGTGTTATATCTGTAATATTTCTCTGTTATATGTACAGAACAAATTACTTTAGTAGTTTTTATTTATTTATGTTTTAACCTTTGCTACATTTCTTATTTCTTATCTTCAATAACATATCTGAATTACATCAGATATGCTATTGAAGCACAAATTAATTAAATCAGGACAAATACTTTAGAAAATAGGATTAACGTATTTACCCGTCAGACAGAAAGAAGCGAGTGACTCTATTACTTATCTTCTTGAAATGTATCATTGTCTTTTCAAGGTCTGAGCTTTTTTCCTTTTGCTATAACTGTGTTTACAAGCAATCAATAAAGTTACAAAGTCCAGCTTCCACGTCAGAGGGAGTTTTTCTCATCCACAGATTGACCCAGTTTTCTCATCTGCCTCCCCCCCCCCCCCCCCCCCCCCCCCCCCCCCCCCCCACCCCCCGCCACCTGGCCC
>NW_015115488.1:0-17398 GCF_001443285.1 Poecilia latipinna
GCAACAAGAATATTTTTCCACTCTGATTGGCTGATGTTAGGCCTACCAATTTTAAGTTGAATGTTCATTGCATTTTTTGTAGACAGCTGTGAAAATAATTTCTGCTCACATTGTTTTTTTGTTCTCTGGGAAATTATTTTTGATGATAAATACAGAAACAAGCATAAAAATCAAAACATCTATAATAGTAATAGTAATATTATTAATAAATAATAGTCAGTGCAAAGTAGCCTACAAATTCTTTGGTGGGGGCGGTGAGGGACCTGGATAAAGGCTAGGGGGGCGCTGGGCCAAAAAAGGTTGAGAAACACTCCTCGAGACTTTAAGGAAAATTCTGAACTTCTTGGAAGGTGAATGTACCATTACATTTGTATGAAAACTAACAAATCATGGACATGTGATCTGTGAGCCAGAAAGTCCAGAAAAAGAATTTTCAGCTATCATTTTGTGACCCCAGGGTCTTGAGTACTTGAGTTCCAGAACTCAAGTACTCACTTATGAAACAGGACAACAATCCAAAGCATACTTGCAAGTCTACCTCTAACTTGGCTGGAAAAAATAAGAGAAAAAACAACAAAAAATGATCAGCTGTGGTCTAGTCAAAATGTGGATTTAAATTAAAATGAGATGCTGTGGCATGATCTTCAGCAGACTATCCATGTTTTGAAAATCATCCAATGTGGCTTATTTGAAGCAATTCAGCAAAGCAGATTGAATGAAGACTTGACAATAACTTATATCTCTGCAAGTCAACCAGTGTCAAAGGACGAAATAAAGAAAAATAATGTACAGTATGTTCATAGTAATAGCAGTGTGTTTAAAAAGGTGAGTAAACCTCAAAATTCTTCACATAAATTGTATTTTAATGAACACATATGCATTGGGGACACTGCACATTCTATTTCAAAGCAAAAAAGCGGGAAAAGTAATTGAATATCAATATTTTACAGAAAGTCAAGAAATACAATGTTGAAAAATAGTGTTGACATCCTTCTTTACAAACTCAAAAATGAACTAAGAAATGCTGGAAGATTCATCTTTCCTGAGAATCATATTTAGTTGCAAAACCACAGTTTCTGATAACCGTTTTACATCTGTGGTGCATGGAGTCAACCAACTTCTGGCACTAGTCAACAAGTATTGCAGCCCAGGACAACTGTACTGTTACACAATTCTGCTGTATTTTTTGGTTTTGCCTCATGAACAGAATTTTTTTATGTCAGCCCCAAGTTTTCTATGGGATTAAGGTCCAGGGATTGTGCTGACCACGCCATTACTTGAATTCTGTTTGTCTGGAACCATGATTTTGCTTGCTTGCTGGTGTGTTTGGTGTCATTGTCTTGTTGAAATACCCATTTCAAAGGCATTTCCTCTTCAGCATATGGCAACATGACTTCTTCCAGTATTCTAGTGTACTCAAACTGATCCATGATCCCTAGTATGCGATAAATAGGACCAACACCATAGTATGAGAAACATCCCCATATCATGATGCTTGAACCACTGTGCTTTATCATCTTCACTGTGTCCTTTGGCTTGAAATCAGAGTTTGCAGGACGTTTGACAAACTATCTGTGGCCCTTAGAACCAAAAAGAACACTTACTTTCATCAGTCCACAAAATAGTACACCATTTATTTTTAGGGTGGTCAATATGTTCTTTGGCAAACTGTAGCTGCTTCAGCACATTTTTTTTTTTTTTTTTAAACAATGGGACTTGCTGGTAGCTTGGTTCACATAGACATCGTCTGATTGTTGCAGTACTCAGGCAATCGCAGATTTTTTTTGATCCTCCTGGAGCTGATCATTGGCTGAGCCTTTGCCATTTTGGTTATTCTGTGATCCATTTGAAATTGAAATTTTGAAATGTATTTCGAACATGATACAAATATAAAAAGTAATATAGTACACAATAAGAAAAGTGAATAGAAAAGAAGAAAAGAAAAGAAAAAAAAATACAGATATCTGTTTCAGTTAACATATCATGCTCAAAATGGGTAGGAAGAAGTAAAAACTTATTAACTCCTACCCCCTAAAGACTGGAAAACTTACAATACTACTGTTATTTTAAAGAAAAAGAAAAAAAAGAAATCATCAATCAATTAAAAGTCAGAGTAGCTGTCAGCAATTACTAATATATAGCTATGCATTATCTCTTTTTATACTGGTTTGTCTTTTCAAACCCTTACCCCAAGTTGTTCTCCTCAATGCACACATTTTTACTTTCTCTTACTCATATGTTTATCTCTATTAAATGAATAGTTATTTTTCTTTCTCAACTTTCTGATTTTGGCTGCCATTTTAAAGCATTTGATACTGTTTTAGTTGCACAGCCTATAATTTTCTACATCTCTTTATAGGTTTTCCCCTTTTTTAATAATTTTTTTTATCAAAGAATGCTCTTCTTCTGAACAGTGTCTTGAACTACCCGTTAATGTTTTTCAAGAAAAAGTGATTTATCTTGCTAGTGATGTGGGACTGCTATTATTTTGAACCCAATAGTATATACTTATATTGCAACTTGCATAGCTTTTAAAAAACAATGTTTTTTTGGTTTTTGTTTTACACAGTTTTTACCCTGCTCTGCCTGTTCCCAGAGAAAATCCAACAAGTAAACACATGGAAGGCTGATCTAACATCAGTTCACAGTGGATTCAGATAACAGATCAGTCTGAAGCTACAGATCATATGCTAACTTCAACAGTGGGCACTCTATGCAACTGCTTCTTGTGGCCTTGTCTGAATCCACATAAATGTTTTTTGAAACTGCTCTGAAAGTTTGTAAGTTCTGGGGAAGAACCAAATAGGTTTCAATAAAATAACCCATAAGTTCTAGAAAACTGCCCTGTAAAATTTAGTAATATACCCTGAAAGTATAAGAAAGATGCCTAGTCGTAGGTTCTAGGAAGGTAACCTATGAATGTTGGGGAAATAACCTGCAGGTATTGAGAAGAAAAAGTGCCCAGAAAATAACCTGTAAGCTCAGTGAGGTGGGTTCTGGAAACATAAGGACAACACAATGTGTTTCTTCCCTGCAAACATCAGATGGAGGATCACAGTTTTTCCAACCAGTCTGAGAAATGTTGAACAATAAAGAAATTATCCAAATGCTGATTTCTCTAGGAAGACTGAAAATAAATTCAACGACACAAAGAAAAATAAACACTCCAAACATCACCAGCCATTATCTTTTAATTGTCTGTTGAATCCTTCAAATGTACAACTCGTAACATTTACAACACACACTTAAGTTGACAAGATTTTAATGCAGTTACAATGGATGCATCTTCACCAGCATGTGTCCTAAGCAGATCACAAATCTGATAACCTTTTCTTTAAAAACAAGATGTAGCATGGGCCCAGACAGAGGAACACACTAGGTGACAGCACAGTGTCGCACATGCTCAGATAGGCATGTTAGCAGGAACCCACATGAGCCATGAACAACCAATCGGCTTTAGGGAAGGAAACTGCTCTTCATAGCATCTATTATCTACAAAATATCAAAAAATGAGCTTCATCCACAGCGTAATAAATAGTCGCTTTACACAGATTTCACTATGTGTTGACAGATTTGGATTTGCAACTATAAGCTTTAATAAAAGTTTATGTAAACATGATTTTAAATTGGTTGAAGGGATTGGCTGATATGAACTGAGAGCATACTTCCGACATTCTAACTGTAAAATCTGCTGAGAAACTACGAAGAGATGGAGACAGAGCATAACATGAAGTCTGAAGCTGTTGGATCAAAGCAAAGAGCTCCAAGCTAAGACTTGTGCATCTCTGCTGATGGTTCAACAACATGATGCTTCAGTCGGGAAAAGCACACTCACAACATTCCTAAACCTAGCTGCATTTACTCCGAATCTTCATCAGGGACAGGTTGGACACAGTCTGGGGCTCAACTTTCACTATCCAGCCATTGGATTAGTGGGGTGTGGGGACAGGAGTGGAACTGAAACACTAAAATCTCGACTTCCAAGGCTTAGAATAAAAAGTTTAGGACCCAAGGTGTCAGGAGAGAATGAAGCAGGTAACAGAAGAGGTCAAAATGAAAACGGTCACAACTTGAAGAGGACAAAAACATGCACAGGTTCTACTCAGATTAAACTCCAGCTACATGAGACATGACTGGGACATCATGGTAGGCTGCTTGAATCAAATAAACCATAACAAGGAGATCTTCTTTTTTTACTTTTGAAAATTCTTTCTACCTGGTTTGGTGGATTACTGGTGTCACAGCTGTGGTCTTAAAGAGCGTTGTCTCTTCTTCTGTTGCTTCAGGCTTGAGGCAGAACATACATGCACACATGGGGGCAATCTTAGTTTGGACTCAGATATTACCTCAGGTCAAATATCAGTTCATCACTGGTGGGAAGTCTGTCCACATAAGGATATAGGTGTGGAAGGAGACACTCCAACTGAATCATTTTTATGGCTTTCAAACAGAAACAACGTGAATCCTCTGAAGTCTTGGAAGATTTCTTGACCTAAATATAACACATCTGGGTAAAATCTGTTTGTTTCTACATCAGTTACAAATGACAGTAGCTCTGGAATATAAAATGTTTTACTGTTTGTTTCTAAGACTGAGGCTGAGGGGACAAAGGATGGAGAGGGGCAGATGTCTGGCTGGCAGTTAACGCGATGCGGTACCTTGGCACGTGACGATGGGGCACAATGGGGGAGCAGTCATGAGGTGTTGGGTGGTCAGGCAGGCATTCAGGAGTGTTGGGGTGTTGGAGGTGTTGGGAGTGGACACAGTCATTTAGCTCTGGGCAGTAAGCCGCTGCTCTGTGAGCGAGGCCTGGTGCGACACAGTCTTGTTTTCATGAGATCTCAGTTTGGACACCACGTCAATAAACGCCAGGCTCTGCACCTCCTTGTGAAGAGGCTCTGAAAACAGAAGAGGTTCAGAAAATAAGTCCAGTTTACAGACAAACTTACCCAGCACCAAAGACAGTGGTGGGCCACTAATGCGTTAATAGTGGAGATGATTTTTTATTTCGAACTTTTGCTAACTTTGAAAACATTTGGGACACTTAAAATTAATTTTTTGGAATTCTAAAGTGCTAAGTTACTTGGCTGTTTTGTAAGCTTTCAGTTGAACAAAGTTTGTCGTCTGTGTTGAAGTTTTGGTTCTTGACTGTTAAAAATTCTTCAAAGAGTTAGACGTTATTAACCATGCGGTGATTTTGAAGTGGGTGAAGACATTATGTTATTTTGTAAAATGTTGGTCGAATTAACACTTTATTAGTTTCCACTAAATACCATATAAGTGTGGCACTTTAGCGTTAACTTCCATTAAATCAGAATCAGAATTCATTTTAATGTCACTGCATGTATAAAGCACAACAAAATTTTAGAAAATAGCAACTCTTCAAGAAACAGAATTGGGATGTTAAGAATAAATAAATAAAGATCAGGTTTTTAGATACTGTGCTCAGGGCAACAACAGTTCTTGAGAAGAAACTGTTACTCTGTTCTTGACTTTATTGCCCAGAGGTCAGGAGTTTGAAGATGTGGTGCCCAGTGTGTGAGGGGTCCTTGGTGATGCTACAGGCTCTCTCCGGAGCCACCACTAAATACAGTATTGGTGTAACACTTTAGAGTTAGCTAAATGCCGTATTGGCATAGTGATTTAGAATTAACTTCAGCTAAATACTGTATTGTTGTAGCATTTTAACGTTACCAAAACTATTGCTTATCATTAGTTCTTTAGGGTTGGCGCAAATAACTTTTTAGTTAGCAGTGCCTACCACTGACCAAAGGGAAGAGTAGTTTTTAGTTGGTGATATTCTTCAAATGTGGCTCTCACCTGAGCCCATGACTGCACAGATGAGGATCATGGAGTTATATTTTATCTCTGGTGCGCTCCTTTCATCAGACAGCAACTTGTGAAGCACCGACACAAGGTTGGCTCCAACAAAGTCCTTTTCAGCTGCAACTGAAAACCCAAACCGTTCTGTTATCACATCAGTATCCAAACTTCCATCACAAGGGTATTCTTTGTTTTCCCATCTGGCAGAAAAGCTCAGAGGAACACAGTTATGGATGTTCTGAAGCGGACTAAATACAAAAGAATCAGTTCTAGATTTCTATTCATAAAAAAAATTAAAACCATTTTTGTTTCACTTCCTAAGAAAGCATTATTTCATGCAGCTCTGAAATTTGTGGTTAAGAAGTTTCAAAAGTGGAAACATTTAAGAATTATTATTAAAACCTGAAAAGAATCAGATTTTTTATTTATACGTTATATCTGTATTAAACAAAAGGCAATCAGAATAAAGCTGACATGTGCAGTGTCAGCTCCATTCTGATTGTCAATGGTCTTACCCAAATCCAGCGCCGCTATAAGCCCCAGAGCCACCAGTGCTTCGTTCTGCATAATCATATGTTCACTGGTTGCCATAGTTACTAAATGCTTGACTCCTCCTTTCTGGATCACAGTTCTGACAACTTCCTACAACCCAAAAAACAGATGTAAAAAGCATTGCAGTGAAATATCCCAGTCCCAAATCATCTGTATTCCTAGCATGAGTCTAATAATCCAGATCAGTAGGATTAAGGGCATGCTGCAAGGCAGGGCAGCAAGAAAGTCCTCGGTTCAAATCTCAGCAAGTGCCTTTCTTCTATCAGTTTGGTCATTGACATCTTAAAGCTAAAGATTAGGGTGATGGCAAAGAGGCATTCCAACCTCAAAGGCTTGGAGCCTGTCATTAATAAAAAATCAAAATACCAGCGAAACATTTAAAAAGCTGCAGATTTCCCATCAGAAACGTTTTGTTGAATAAAATCTGAACAAAGTGGAACATGGGTTACCTTAGACTTGCTGTGTCGGATCAGAGCCGACAGCAGGCGGTTGGACTCGCCCATCACCCCCGCGTGATCTTTGGCTTCACACCACTCCACTAGCCTTTCAACCAGCTTCCCATTGGTTCCCAGCTGCTCTGCGGCTTCAGCTGAACCAAGGCACACAGTGAGCAAGCAGCATTAGCAACAAATAAGGAGGAGTTCTCTTCGTAGTTGTGTGTGTATATAGGTAGAACTCTAAATTTGGGCTCGAGCATAATACCAAGAAACTCTATTGGTCATCAAAACAACATGAAGAAGATTTGAGTGGCAAATTTACTACACAATGTGTTGAACATCATTGGATCTTTCGATTCTTCTCCACAAACTTCAGTGTGCTTTACTAATTTTATGCTACAGAAGAAAAAGTACAATGAAGTGGAATGAATATAAAACATGGTTTTCAACCTTGTTTAGAACAGAATTACTGAAAAGTGTGGTGTGAATTTGTATTCAGTCTCCAGAAGACACCTTATTAGTGAACAGGGTTGACCTGTGTGTCAACCTGCTGCAAACCTACCAAGGCAATGGCCTTCCTCCTAGACAGGCTTACACACATATCTGAGGCTGTTGGAAGCGTGAAATGAGTCTCAAAGATTCTTGTGCACTCATAATCGGATCTGTGCATAAATGCAGTTTTGTCTGTGTGTATCAGGTGACTCATGTGTACTTATTTAACATTTGTAGGCGTAGGAGAAGGTTTGAATTCATAATTATCAGATTTATGAGGTTGAAGTTAAAAGTGTGTGTGTAGAAATTTTACGTTTGTAGAATTGTATGTGTGTACTTTTATTTTGTATACGTAGTTTCTTCATATTTATGTATGCATTTGACCACATATTTACAAGTAACCGGAGTTACGTGCAAATTTTCTTTTTACGGTTTACAAATCATGTTTCACAGATACAAATATCCAAAGTTACACACAAAGATGCTTCCACTGATTACAAATCCAGTATTACATGCTCACAGGTATTTTGAGACTATTTTCACTCCATAGGAAATGATTCTCAAAAATCTTCCTGCACTCATAACCGGATCTACGCATAAATGCAGTTTTGTCTGTATGTATCAAGAGACTTGTGTTACTTATTTAACATTTGTAGGCATAGGAGAAGATTTGAATTCATAATTATCAGATTTGAGAAGTTGAAGTTAAAAAATCTGTGTGTAAAAATTTAACGTTTGTAGAAATTGTAATTGTGTGTGTGTACTTTTATCTTGTATTCATAATTTCTTCATATTTGTGTATGCATTTGATCCCATATTTACAAAGATGCTTGCACGGATTACAAATCCAGTATTACACGCGCACAAGTATTTTGAGACTATTTTCACTCCATAATGGTCACTCTGGAGGAGCTGCATAGAGGATTGGCTCAGGTGCAAGGTCCTGATTTGTTGACAGGACATCTTTAAGTCACATTGAGATTGCAATGTTAGAAGAAGGCCAGAAGATGTCTAGTTTGCTCACTCGGGAAGACAGCAAACAAGTGGGAAAAGGTTCTCTACTCAAACCAAAGCTACACTTTCTGGCTCCAAATTATTCACACCACTGGGTATGGATTAAGGTTTCATTAATTTAATTTATTTTTTTTACTTTTATCACCATGTTTTTTCAGGCATGATTTTGAAGTGGCCCAGCCAGAGTTGAAGTCAATAGATAATCTATGGAAGGAGCTAAATATTAGGAGGAAGGCAAGGGGGACTTCCAACTGGCTATTAGCAGAAAAAAGACTGACTGCTACATAGCCATAAAAGGATGTTTCCATTGATCATTTAGAAGGGCACAAATCATTTCAACCTTCTGTTTTCCAAATCTGTAAACAAAAATATATCTATTTTTAATCAAATACCGCTTCACAACCTTCTGGGTTGAATGGAAATAAAATAAAATCAACACCTTGCGTTGAAAAACTAACACCACACATCAACGCGGACATTCAACATGGTGGTGGCAGTATGATGCCATGGGGACATCAGAGACAGGGAAAATGAACGAAACTAAACCCTGGAAAGTCCTGTAAGAAAACCTGCTGGAGGCTGGGTGGAGGTTCAACAACCACCCTTAACATTCAGCCAAAGATACACAGCATTGTTGTAGTCAAATTCCAGATCTACATCTAATTAGCATAGATACTCATCGTAAGACTTGCAGCTGTAATTATAATGAAAGGTTCTACAAAGCACACCACACTTTCAAGATTTTATTTTTCTTGATGTTTGAAAAATGGAGAAGTTCAAGAGGTAGAAATACATGTGTTATATATTCTGTTCTTCAATAATGAAAGGAGCTGGGTTAAATATTGAAGCATTGGGTCAAAAGGAATAAATCTCATGTTTTGTCCTACAGGTGTGCCAATCGATTGGCCACCCATCATACTTGGCCGATTTCGGCCAAGTATGATCGCCAATCACTGTCACTTGTTGCCGATCACCAAAATCAATCACATTTATCTCACTTCACAGCCTGCATGTGGAGCTTATCTCCTCTGTCCTTCACACTGCGTAAGTGCGCAGCAACAAATCCTGTCGCCCTTTGACGCTCTGACAGTGAATGGGGACGTTTGCGTGTTGCGGGGGAAAGTTTCTTCGGGGGTGAAGCACTCAAAATGCATCAACACAACAAATCTAATATGGCATTTAAAAAACAAGGACTTGACGGAGTTTGGCTACATTGAGGCTCAATGCAGAAAAAAAAAGGACATCCGGAGCTGCCAGACAGCAGTTAAAGCAGCGCACAACTACCAACACTCACCCGGATTAGCATCACGGTTAGAAAGCTAAACAAATAACCTGAAAAATAAGTTTTCGAGCTGGCGGTGCAAGATGCTGGTTCTGCTCTCGCTCTTGGACTGCCGGCACCCGCTACTGGTAGTAATATTTTACAGACATAGCGCCGCTCAACCTCACCAGACAGTGAACTCTCTCACACCGAACATCTGCTTAAAGCTGCAGCATGTAACTTAAAAAAAAAGATTTTATATATGTATTAAAATATGTCTATTATGTCTAAATTAGGTAAATTTATTGTCAGATAATTTTTCCATTTCATTAGATCACATAGTAGCATTTATAGCTAAAGCGAAAAATTAACAGGCATTTGCCTGTTAATTGGATGATCGGTATTGGAATCGGCAGCAAAAAACCTGATCAGGGCATACCTATTATGTCCTGATTCATAAAATCTTCAATCTAAATGATTTCATTTCTTTCACCACTCAATAGTGCTGGCTGGGAACTGAGCTGAAAGGAGGGACAAACTACTCTACCTTGAGTATCGATGAGCATTCGTAATGTTCCCAGTAGTTTGAATTGGACTGGAGGCATCTCTGACTGCAGGAACTTCAGCACCACGTCTGCCACGCCGGCACACAGCATTTTGGATTTGTTCACCACTAAAGAGATAGAGAAACGCAGACGCTTCACATCAGTCCAAAGGTCCAGCACTTTCTCCTCATGCTTTGTTTAACCCGTCAGGCTTTTGTTGCTTTTGTAGAAAATACAGTTGAAACCAGGAATTTACATACACTGAATAAAAACACACATCCACCTTTTCGTCTCACTGTCTGAAGTTAAATCAGACCGAAGTTCTGTTGTTCTGTCAATTAGAATTACCAAAATTATTTCTATTTGCTAAATGCCAGAAATATAGTAGGGAATGTGTCAGAGATTTATTTATGAATATCTTTAAAATCAGAAGTTTGATCTGTTTGATTTAAATTTGGACAATGAGAAAAAAAAATCAATCAAATTTGATTTACATAGCACTTTACAACAGTGAGTACTGCACCACAGTACTTTCCATTAGTACGGGAATAAAAATTAAGAAACTAATACAAAATTAAATAAAGTGAGTATAAACATAAAAATGACAAAATACTACAATGTACTAAAAGCAGTTCTAAATAAATGTGTCTTTATCTTGGCTTGGGTTTGAACAGAGAAGTTGTATACTTCTGATTTCTACTATAAGTTAAAAATGGACATTTAGCATTGTGATAGAATGTCACTACAATGAGTTCAAAGGTCAGTCTGAAAATGCCAGAAAGATTGACCTTAAAGAGAGCAGGAGTCTAACTGCTACAGAGAATAAGGATGAAACTTTCAGTGTGAAAACAGTATAAAGGTCAACCATCCTGTGCAAGTGAAAGGTGGGAGAAATGCAGCATCTCACCAGGTATGGCCAGGTTCCGCAGGGCGCTGAGCGCTGCGTGCTGCACCGTCACATTGCCTTCTTCAACATGGCGTTCCAACAGCTCCAGAAGTTTCTGAACAATCCCAGTGTCCACCATGTGGATGCAGTTCCCGTCTGCTCACAGTGCAACGCAAACATGACCTGACATGAGGTTATCAGGAGACAGTAATAATAACATCAAGTAACAACAATACTTGCTGCTGCTACTGCAAGGAAGTTCAAGAGAAAAGAAAAATAAATATTTTATACACACACGTTTGCTTGGCTATCTTTGTGGGGACTTTCCATTGACTTCCATTCATTTCTACAGCCTAAACCTTTTCCTAACCCTAACCCTAACCAACCAAAACTCAATTCATACCTTAGCCCTAAATCTGACCCCTTACCCAAAAACAGGGTTGCCCCTTGTGGGGACCAGGCTCCGGTCCCCACAAGGAGCAATTGGTCCCCACAACGTAGTATATGTCAGGAAAATTGTCCCCACAAGGTATTACAAACAAACGCACGCACGCGCGCGCACACACACACGCACGCACGCACGCACACACACACACACACACACACACACACACACACACACACACAGTGCTGCTTGAAAGTTTGTGAACCACCCAAACATGGCCATTGTTTTCTAAAGAAAAATTATAATAGTCATGTGAAATAAACATTCAAAGCTCAAATTGTAATGTGGACCTTCCAAATAAGGAACACAAAGATACATATTTTCATTATTTATTCAACAAAAGTATTTTATCTGTCAAAAACAGAAAATCTGCCAAGTGCAAAAGTATGTGAACTCTTTCAGTTAGTATCTTGTGGCATCTCCTTTTGCAGCCATTACTTCTACACAACCAACAAACCACTTTGGTCCTCTCCCTTTTAACTAGTGCAGCCCAAAACTTTTTCCAATGATGTCTCATTTGATTGGTCTGCTTAACTGATTACTTGAGCACTCAGATGTGTTTCACCCGAGTCTTTTACCTAGTTACTTTACCAGTGCAGCTGTGGTTCTTTTACTTTTGCAGATGCTCTGATTCCATTTTTCATTTAGTTTGCTTTCAACTCACACATTTTCTTCAAAACAAGTGAACAGAATTGATGAACATAAACCTGACATTTCATATACAAAAACTGGTAATGAGAAAATAAGAAAATAATGGTAAAAATAAAGAAAAATCTAAACTGCTCAACTAGTTCACAAACTTTCAAGAAGCACTGTACATACATACATGCACGCACGCACACATATATAAGGGATGCTCCGATCAGGTTTTCTGCTGCCAATTCCGATACCGATCACCATTGAGGTCGATATCTGCCGATCACCTAGATTGACCATTAATTTTTTGCTTTAGGTATAAATGCTACTGTGTGATCTGACAAAATTAAAAAATGATCTGGAAATAAATTCACCTAATTTAGGCATAAAACATGCAAAATACTTGCAGGCACATCTATTCAGTCAAAAGGATAACTGAAAAACCTGCAATCAGTAAAATAATATTTAATAGTAACCCTCTCAGTACCATAAATTATACATGAGTCAAATAAATCTGCCTATATAAAATAATGTCAAGTAAAAAAGGAAACAGTCATTCAAAGTCAATCGCAGGCTGCATCAAAATAAACAACCCTTCCTGATAGCATGGCTAGCTGATTAATGCTGGTTCTGATTGGTTGTTTCTGACTGGGCTGAGTACTTCTGCAGAACACAGGAGGAGGCAGAGGAGATCGATTATTTTTTCAGAGATTATCTGTCTTGTGTTAGGACAGCAAAAGTTTTAATACAAATCTAAAATATTTTCTTTTTTTAAGTTACCTGCTGCAGCTTTAAGCAGAGGTTCGGTGTGAGAGTTTCACAGCAGGTGGAGCAGAAACGGCGCTCCGTCTGTGAAATATTACTACCAGTAGCGCGTAGCGGCGGTTCAACAACGAGAACAGAACCAGCATCTTACACCGCTAGCTCGAAGACTTTCAGGTAATTTGTTTAGCTTTCTGATCATTATGCTAATCCGGGTGAGTGTTGGTAGTTGTGCGCTACTTTACTGGCCTCTCTGGGTGTCCTTTTTTCCTGCAATGAGCCTCAATGTAGCCAAACTCCATCAAGTGCTTGTTTTTTAAATATCACATTAGATTCGTTGTGTTGATGCATTTTGACGTGCTTCACTCCTGGGGTAAATTTCCATCGCTGCTGCGCGCTTGCACAGTGTGAAGAAAAGAGGAGACAGCTGCAGACGCAGGCTGCGAATTAGATACAGGTGATTGGCAACAAGAGACTGTGATTGGAGATCACCGATCATACACTTTTTCACGGAAATTGGCTGATTATGACACACACACACGCATACATATATACATACAGTGTATTACAAAAGTGAGTACATCCCTCACATTTTTGCAGATATTTAAGTATAACTTGTCATGGGACAACACTGACAAAATGATACTTTGACACAATGAAAAGTAGTCTATATGCAGCTTATATAACAGTGTAAATTTATTCTTCCCTCAAAATAACTCTATATGTAGCCATTAATGTCTAAACTACCGGCACCAAAAGTGAGTACACCCCATACTGAAAGTTCCTCAAGTGTCAATATTTTGTATGGCCAGCATTATTTACCAAAATTGCCTTAATTGTCCTGGGCATGGAGTTCACCAGAGCTTCACAGGTTGCCATTGGAATGCTTTTCCACTCCTCCATGATGACATCACGGAGGTGGTGGATGTTCAAGACTTTGCGCTCCTCCACCTTCCCCTTGAGGATGCTCAAAAGATGTTCTATTGGGTTTAGGTCTGGAGACATGCTTGGCCAGTCCATCACCTTCACCCTCAGCCTCTTCAATAAAGCAGTGGTCATCTTAGAGGTGTGTTTAGGGTCATTATCATGCTGGAACGCTGCCCTGCGACCCAGTTTCCAGAGGGAGGGGATCATGCTCTGCTTCTGTATTTCACGGTGCAGATTGGAGTTCATGACTCCCCAACACTTGCTGGACTCATGCAGCCCCAGACCATGGCATTCCCACCACCATGCTTGACTGTAGGCATCACACACTTAACTTTGTACTCCTCACCTGACAGCTGTCACACATCCTTGAGACCATCTGAAACAAATAAATTAATCTTGGTCTCATCAGACCACAGGACCTGGTTCCAGTAATCCATGTATTTTGTTGACATGTCTTCAGCAAACTGTTTGCGGGCTTTCTTGTGTACAGACTTAAGAAGACATGTCCTTCCGGGATGAAAGCCATGCAGACTAATTTGATGTAGTGTGAGGGGTATGGTCTGAGCGCTGACAGGCTGACTCCCGACCCCTTCAACCTCTGCAGCACCTCTGCACCCATCTTTCAAAGAAAGCATTTGGATGTGACGCTGAGTATGTGCACTGAGCGTCTTTGGACGACTAACGCGAGGTTTGTTCTGAGTGGACCCTACTCTTCAGAAAGCTGAATGATCTTGACCACTGTGCTGCAGTTCAGTTTCTGGGTGTTAGCAATCCTCTTGGCCATCTTCATGTAGCACAGCAATTTGTCTTAAGATTCTCAAAGAGTTCCTTGCCATGAGGTAAGGTAAGGTAATTTTATTTATATAGGAAATTTTCAGCAACAAGGCAATTCAAAGTGCTTTACATGAGTTAAAAGGAAATGCAAACAAAATAAACCAAAGGAAAATAGGAAAGGACACATTAGGGCAGATGGCAACATTCAGACAAAACAAAGGGGCAAAACAAAGACATGAGTGAATACGGTGACTTCAATATAGAAAAAGACAGGACAAAAACAGAGCAAGCAGGCATGGGCAGGGAGGGAGCAGAGGAAAGAAGCGTCCGCCTTCACCGCATGAGTGCCATGTTGGAACTTTCAGTGACCAGTAGAGAGAATGTGAGAGCTGTACTAAAAATTTAACACACCTGCTCCCTATACACACACCTTAAACCTAGTAACACTAACAAATCACATGACATTTTGGAGGGAAAATGACAAGCAGTGCTCAATTTGGACAATTAGGCGTGTAGTTTCTTAGGAGTGTACTCACTTTTGTTGCCGGTGGTAGACATTAATAGTTATTTTGAGGGAAGAATAAATTAAAATTTTTATATAAGCTGTACACAGACAACTTTTCATTGTCTCAAAGTGTCAATTTGTCAGTGTTGTCCCATGAAAAGATATTCTTAAGAAATGTACATACGTACCCGCATACATACATACACACATACACACACATATACATAAACACACACACACACACATATATATATATATATATATATATATATATATGTGTACATACACACACACACACACATACGTGTGTGTGTATACGCGCACTGCTCATCTTTTGCCCGTTCTCTCCTACACCCCTCCATTGCATGAATTCAGTTTGTCACTTGTTATCTAATCCTGCCAACATTTGTCTGTTTCACTTGGCACAGTATCAGAGCTGACCGTTGCGGGCGAAGTTTGCGATGGCCAAAGCCCCGGCGAGCTGCAGCTGGTGGTTGTGGGATGGGATCCAGGACAGGACCCTCTGGAAGACACTGCCTTTTCCTCCCTCAAACAGCTTCTGCATGGACTCATCTGCACAGAGATGGAGGACAGCTTACAGCTGCTGCCTGCATGCTGAGTCACTGCAGTGTTGCTTACAAGATGGGTTAAATTCAGGTTTAACAGAAATTAATGAAATGTCTAAAGCTAAAGAAAAGTGCAGAGGGAGCAGAAAGAGGATGCAGAATGTATATTTACATCTCACTGTGCATGGGTCTGTTGTACAGTTATGACATATTTATATAAAAGGATATGAATTATATAACAGGGAAGTCATCCCAGCATGGCTCTGATGAACATGGACTTCATCATACATTACCATTACATTACATTTACATTACATCCCTTACATAGGGACTTGGCTAAAGCTGATGCAGGGTTTCCACCAGTGTATTACAGGCCTGGCGGCCCGCCATCCTTTACTAGCGCCACTGCCAGGCTAAGCCTTTCTTGTTTATGTTTTTAGGAAAATAATAATAATAATAAAAAATTTTCAAAGTTTTTTTTTTTTTTCCTTTTTTAAGCCAGATTGCAAGCATCTCTGTTGCTCTGAGCGCTTCACTGGCAGAGCAGATTTATTCCTAAAATATATGTTTATAGAAGATGGTTTTATAGTTTATGCATTCAAAGCCGGACCAATCACACCGCTGGCGCCTCTGTGCGTTGCCTCGCGCGCCGCATAAGCTGGATTAAGTTTACCTCAGTGCGGATCCCGCGCGCCTCCTGTTACTCAAACTGGACACATGCTAACCTGTATGGATATTTACATCAACCCCCTGTGAGGAATTATGATTCTTTCCCGAGTTTTTGATCAAGGTAGGACTTTAAACACCACTCTGGTTAGCTCTGGTTGCGCAGCTCTACGTGAACTGCAGGAATAACTTGTAGTCGCGTTTTCAAAGGTGCATTGAGCGAGTGGTGAGAATAATTTATATTTGTGAACAAAGAATTTTGTGCAGCTTTTCCATCTCAACACGCTGCCCAGCGCCGGCTCTGCTTGCGCTGATAAAGTTTATCTATGTGTTCCCGGTTGGCCGGTGTATTAGTTAATGAACTAGCGCTAACCTGATCATGCAGGTTCAACCTGGTGAGGAGCTTTCGCGCTCTCCTGTCTGTAAAGCATCAGGCTGATTTTATATTATTATATTATTATTTTTAGTATTATTTTTTTACGGTAACTCAATGCATCAAACGTATCAAATGCTTTGTCCACTTAGTCAGACGGCCACGCGGAGATCTGAGAAACTCGTCCCATAAACTGGACCAACCAGAATAGTTTCTGTGACGCTTATTAAAAACTCAACAGACACAAAATGAAAGAGCTACTAAAGCCACATTAGCAGCATTGAATTAAATCTCCCGTTTGTTGTGCATCTCTGTGTAGTGCAGCAGATTACCTCATCATGCAGGGCCGGTCCAAGGCTGTATGAGGCCTGGAGCAGAATTTGATTTAGGGGCCCCTTTTGTTGCTGAAAACATCAGCACCTCTAACAGATGTGTTGGATTTAATCTGAGAGAGGGGGACTAGTTTAATTGGCCAACCTAAAAAGCAATCGGTTATAATTGCAGTTTACTAAATTGTATTTGTGAACAAACAGAGCTCAAACTTAAAGATTAAACTCACAGCATCAGATTGTAGCTAGGGTAACAAAACAATCTAACTATGAATATTGTTCTTTGAACTTTTACAAAGTAAACTTCCCAGCTCCTTAAAATCTTACATTTAAATGTTAATTTGAAATCGTTTAATTTATGTATGCTGAAATTGAATCAAATTTAACAGCATTGATCATCTCAAT
>NW_015115488.1:19616-21102 GCF_001443285.1 Poecilia latipinna
ATGAATCAGAGATAGGGTGAGAGACAGATGGTATCGGCATCGCTCATAGATCCTGTCGAGTCCGGCTCGATTACAGGAAGGTCAGTCAATCCATTGTGCAGGTAGGTTTTGCATACAGCTTAGAAATGGTTGCCATATTTTATAAAAAGTCTTACTTCTATTCTGCATCCAATAGGTTATTTTTTCTAGGGTCACACAGCTGTTGAGCTCACAAAGCCATATTTAATTGGAAGGCGGGCCTCTGATTTCCATTTTGTTGCAATACATTTTTTAGCAACTGCCAGAAGGACTTCTGTAAGTTTCTTATTATTTGTCTTTAGATTGGAGTTCATAAAGTTCCCCAATAAACAAATTTCCGGGTCTTTTAGAATCGTGATGCCATGAATGTCTGATAGCGTTTCGCAAACTCCCTTCCAAAAACCCTGCAGTTTAGAGCAATGCCAGGTGGCATGGAGGAACGTTCCTTCCTCCATGTCGCATCTAAAACAAAGAAGAGATATATTGGAGTTATATTTATGTAATTTTTGTGGCGTAACATATAGGTGATGTAAAAAATTTAATTGTACTAGTCTAAATCGAGCGTTTAGAGCAGAGATGACACCTTCTCTGCACAAATTATTCCATAATTGCCTTTCAATAGATATTCCCAAATCCTTTTCCCATTTGATCCTGGAACTATCCATACCAGTTCTACTTAAAGTTGACGTGAGTGCTGTATACACCCTCGAGATGATTTTACATAATGGCTGATTGGCATGACACATTTCCTCAACGGGAGACATGGGTGGTAATTTCCAACTTCCTTTCTGATTAGTTCTTATGAAGTCGCTAAGTTGGAGATAGCCAAGGAAATCTTTGTTAATTTAAACTTATCTTTTAACTGCTCTAGTGACATAAATACTTCCTTTTTGTAGCAGTGCTCTAATTGACAAATTCCCTTCTCCTGCCAGGATCTAAAGTTACCAGACTGAAAAATCTTTGGTAGCAGTCCATTTCCCCATAACGGGGTTTTAGGAGAGAGAAAGCCTTCTACATTAAACAGTCCACAAATGTTATACCAAATTTGGATTGACTGTATTATTAAAGGGCTATCAGTTACATTTTTAATAGTTTTATTATCCCACTTATAAAGAAAATTTATTGGCATCTCTTCTTTTATCTCCGTTTCAATTTTGAGCCATGAAGGAGGAGTCTGCAAATCAAACATCTGTTCCAAGAACTGGGATTCCTTTGGGGGGGGTTTGCTCAAAGGTAAACTTTACACCTTATATGCACAACAATAAAAGTTTAAACTTTGAGCAACTTGGTATAACTGTATTGTGTAACATTAAATCATGCTTGGCTGCAACAGTATCGATGGCAGCTCTCCTTCTATTTAGTGTTTGTTATCTTTTGGGGCAGCTCCTCTCTTGCTACTGCTAGCTTCACCGCATCAGTTCAGCGTTACACCGGCTGATGATGGTGCTGTGATTCACTTTGTCTGGTA
>NW_015115488.1:26876-27930 GCF_001443285.1 Poecilia latipinna
GGCCCGAAAAAGGTTGAGAAACACTGTGTTATGTCATGTTTATGACAGTGTCATGTCAGTCTTATGCACACCCCTTCAAATAAAGTGTTACCGTATTAGGTTAAACAATCGTCTCAAATTATTACAGGAAAATCTATTTAGAATAAACCCTGTTTGATCGGGGTTGGCCAGTAAGAGTAGATACCTTTCCAATCGTTTTGCTATCTTTTTTGTAACTAATTTATAATCTGTATAGAGGAGTGAGATTGGTCTATAAGAAGAACATTTTAGAGGATCTTTCCCTTTTTTATAGTTGACTGTTATAACAGCTTGTGCAAAAGAATCTGGAATATCCCCTTCTCTTCGACCTTGCTCGAGAACATCCATCAAAAGTCGTACTAGAAGGTCTTGGAATTCTTTATAAAACTTGGATGGAAAACCATCCTCACCAGGGGATTTATTTCCCGGAAGTGTCTTAACATAGAGTAATTCCGCCCTAAGAAAGGGTTTGTCCAAGTTATCCATACCCTCCTAAATCAATGGAGGATAAAAAGAACTTGATTTCATCTAAATCCCCCTGAAATTGTGATGTGTAAATATCCGAATAGTACTTTTTAAAGGCCCCATTGATTTCTCCGGGATTATACGTTATAACTTTTTGGGGGTTTTCAATCACCTTAACATCTTTTAATACTAGAGGTGTGCCGATCGATCGGCCGCTGATCATAATCTCTTGTTGCCGATCACACAAACCGATCACCTGCTTCTCATTTCGCAGCCTGCCTGTGCAGCTGGTCTCCTCTTTCCTTCGCACTGCGCAAACGCGCAGCAACAAATCCTAAGCAATGTGTAACTATAACGCACTGAGTGAATGGGGAAGTTTGTGTGTTGCGGTGGAAAATTGAAGCACGTCAAAATGCATCAACACGACGAATCTAATATGGCATAAAAACAAAGCCATACTTGACGGAGTTTGGCTACATTGAGGCTCACTGCAGTAAAAAAGACATACGGAGGATCAGATAGCAGGTAAAGCAGCGCACAGCTATAAACACTCACCCGAATTAGCATGACG
>NW_015115488.1:31784-43678 GCF_001443285.1 Poecilia latipinna
AAAAACAATAATTATGTGATCGGTATCGGTGATCGGCCGTGACTGGCCCTCATGGGTGATCGGAATCGGCAGGAAAAAACCTGATCGGCACATCTCTATACAAAAACACGGTGGACTGCCTCGGCACCCCGACCACCGGGCTTAGCAAGTTTTCTGGGGGAAACCCTGTGATGGAAACCTCCATCCATTCATACAAAATGAGACAGAGTTCCAAGGCACTGTACGTATTGATGTACCCTGAGCAGAGCTTACCCCCGAGTAGCAGAAGGACCATGAGGTCTGAGGCAGTCTTGAGCTGGGCAATGTCTTCCTCCCGCTCACCGTCCACAGTCTGAGCCACCACCTCCAGGAGACACTCCACTAGGCCTGCCTCTACCAGCTGCAGTTTTATAACATCTAGGCAGAGGAGAAGGACAACGAAATGGAACAACTGCACCAGACTGCATTAATGTAGATTTTTAAACAATACAAGTAGTCCACAATCCCCAGATTAAAAATTAATCATAAACCTTTTTAATAGGCAAAATCTATTGAAAGCTCAAAATATTTTACAATAATCATAATTGTATTTTTACTACGGGAAAAACTCAATAAAAACATTTAGAGCATCAATAAAATACAGCAGTATCAGAACAGAGACCTCTCTGGGGGTTATACTAATTACACTGTTTAATCTGGTGGTCATGGTAACTAATCCCTGGATGCTCCTACAGTTAACATAAGAACAGCGCACATATAATGAAGTAAGTAGACACGTGAATTTTTTTTTTTTTTTTTACCTCTAACAATATTGGAAAAACAATCATGAATAAATCTGCTTTTCTTGGTTAAGGTTAGTAACTAAAGGAACTGATAAACCCTGAAACAGAAGCTAATTCATGCTATCTTAAGGTGGTAATAATGCTGAAGAAAGGTAATGATCGGTGAATGTATATCAAATTGGATGGACTAAAAACCAATCTTTTTGCCAATCAAACCTCCCCATAGATAAACGCCAACCATCTGCACTGATGGAGTTCAGAAATGTTTTGCATCAGTGAGATGTTTAAGAATGAATGCAGAGGAAGCAAAAATGGTGTTAGAAGTTTCTGGAGAGGAAACTGAGGCATGTCAGCTGATGACTGCAACAGCCACATCATGGAGATTTCAGCATATAACGGGAAGCTTTGGGTTGTTTTACTATCAGAAAAAAACCTTTATTTTATTTTACAATTAACTTATTTGTCAAGCCTGGGGAATTTACCCAGATAGAAAAATGCTATTATCAGTGGTGGGAACTACAAAGTTAGTTGTGCTAACCCTACAGCACTAATTATAAACGTTAGTAACACTAAATTGCTACACCAACATAATATTTATCAGGAGCTCATGCTAAACTGATAAACCAACACACTATTTAGCAGAAGCTAATGCTAAACGCAAACTCCAATTCAAATCCTATTTTGTAGGAATGCAGGAAATATACAGTATAGGGTAGAAACGAGGGCTGTTGTCAGCGAATATTTTTTTTTTTTTTTACCAAAATATTTTTATTGAGATTTTCCACTTTGGAAATACAATCATGTAACTATTTGAACAAGTTTTCTTTGTAGTTATTACATGCCAGTAATTATTCTTTCTCATATTAGAGAAATGAAAAACAAAGAAAGAAAGAAGAAAAAAACTAGACATAGAAACAAAAACAGCTTCTCAAAAACAGGGTATTCAAGCAAATTACAATCAGGTTAGATATAACTGTGTGCATCTATTCAGCATGTCACGCTGCAGGTTCCCTCAAATCAAAACTCAAACAAGCCCTCTGACAAAGCTAAGTCTTTAAGAAAATTAATGAAAGGACCCAAAATCTTTTCAAAAAGATACTGATACTGTGCATTAGCTTTCTGCATTTCAGCTCGAAGATAGTAATCCGTTAGTTTATGCTGTTTTGCTTTTTCACTTACTTTGTGGGATGCTTTTGCCGCTTTAGGCATTATTCCGACCACCCGCGCTCACTAGCCGTTTAGTTCGTTTTGAAAGGAAGAGATTTTAAAGAAATTCTTTGACAAGAACAGCAAAGCGGTGAAAACGTGTCCTTTCACATGGCTGCCATAATCGGAAGTACAAACGAATATTTTAGTAATCGAGTAATCTATTGATTATTCTTACGATTAATCGGGTATTCGGATTAAAAAAGGACAAGATAAAACATTGGTAAATCTAACATAACAGCAGTATTACTATCACATATCAATATCAGTCCAATTTTTCACATTTGAGCTTCCCTAACAATTACTTTTCTGTAGTTTAGAAAGTTAACTTGTAACAATAATAGCTCACTTTCTAAGTTAACCTGAAGAAAAGTCATACAAAAATCTGAAATTATATTCAATGTAATAATAAAGAGGCAGGCTCTTTATTATGCTCACAAATAGCCTGCCTATTTGTGAGCAGGCTATTATTAAAAAAATGTCTATACTCCAGCTTTTGGTTTATGTATTTCTGTCAGTTTAATAGATTAACTCTCACCTTGCCCAACCATTTATATCGTTTGTGTTTAGAGATGCCACCTGTCCCTTAAAATATGGAATTGTCCCGTATTTGGCTTTAAATGTTGCGTCCCGTATCGGCTCGATACGGGATGCGATTTGTTCCATATTTCTATAAATGTCCAATAAACACGCCTATCACACACATATCAAGACTAATTGGAATAATGACCAAAATAAAACACAGAATATATTAAAGTCAGCTAAACTGTCATGGCGGGATGTAAATAGGATCCCCAAGAAAGCTACGGACAGATGCTGTTGTAGTTGCCTAGAGACGGTCACTACATAGCTGCGGTGAGCTGCTAACAATCCAGGTCTTTTTAAAACGTCCTCAACCCGGTACTCCACCGTCCTCAGAACCAAAACCTCTCGTATAGATACAAACATGAGAGGAAAGACTCAAATCCCAGGCTGAACATGTTAGTGAGGATGAATACACTCCAGGAGCGATTCTAGGATCTTACCTTAAGGGGTGCTTAGCCCCCAACAGGGCTAAGACCCAAATGAAGATATTTGTTGGTGTATTTTTCTAAATTTCACTGCATATTTACATACATTCACAAATGAAATTAAATAGTTTTGTCCAACTAAAACTGTTAAGAACTATATACAGCTCTGGAAAAAATGAAGAGCCCATTGCACTGAACCCCATTGAAAACCTCCTGGTTATTCCACCAAATATTGATGTCTGAACTCTTCCCGAGTTAAAACCTTAGTTTAGTTGTTTCTAAATGAATGTAAACTTGTGTTGGTTTTTTGTGTGTTGGTTTTGCATTATTTGAGGTCTGAAAGCATTGCATCTGTTTTGTTAATTTGACCATTTCTCATTTTCTGAAAATAAATACTAAATTTTTGCTTGGAATTTCAGAGACATGTCAGTAGTTCAACAATGTTCATTTTACTTAAACATGTACCTATAAAGAGTAAAATCAGAGAACTGATCATTTTTTCCAGAGCTGTAAATATGTGAAACAGAATCAGACTACATCATACCTGTGAACATCTGCTAACATTAATGAGACACAAGCAGCTGTGGAGTTACACAGTCCTAGTGGGGTCTGCTGCCCCGGAAATTAAAATAAAATCTACTCAAAACTATGCATTTCATTTGAAGAACATTTTATTAATTGCATACAATTAATAAACCTAAAACCAGTTTATTATCAAGGTAGAAGTTCAGGTTAATGACTAGTTCTCCATTTGTCATTAACCTGGAATTTATTTGAAAATCGTATGTAGAAATTGCATCAACCTGATTTTTATCTGAATGTTATGTGGCTGTTGGCCTTTTTTCTTTAAACAAGAATGTACTTCCATCTATGGAAAAGTAGAAATTATGAGTCAGGGTTTTAATATTTCAGTTCACAGTTCATGAAGTGAGTCTATCATAGTTTCAGTACCAAACACCTTTCTGTTCTCAAAGAAACAGCTTGACATTTTGTACTGTTCTTTAGTTTTACCTTATTTAAGTGACTCCAGAGAGGTTAATAACAAAACAACACAACAGTCACTAATCAAACTTCAAAACAAAGGAACAAGAGGTCCTTAGCCTTTAACAAGGCTAAAGACCAGGATCAGACTAACCCATTATTGATCCAAATATTTTGAACACATACATTTTGTACTGAACAACTAAAAAGTAATCTTCAAATAAATAAAGCCTATGCTGTACACAATTTCCATTCATAAATATAACAAAAATAATTCTAAATTAAATACTACATTGCCACTTAAAATTGCCCATTGGAAAAAATCACTAAGCATAATATTTTGGATTACAAATTGTCATCTGAATAAAGCTGCTGATGATGCAAGTCTGGCCCCTCATATCTGGTTAAAAATATATATTCATAATGGTCTTACTTACTACACCAAACTTACCAGCAATATTTCATCATTTGATATGTTAAGTGAGGCAAAGAGCCACTTGTGTCTACAGAGATTCAGGTTGCAGATCCTGATCTAGCAAATGGAAAATGTGATCCTATCTCAATACAGCAGCTAAGAGTATAATTTTTAATTAATTGTTAAAGTAAAATTGTGAAGGTAAAAAAAAAAATCTACCACTAAATGTTAACAAAATATATTTAGTATAATTACCCCATTAGCCCCCGTTTAGGACCGCCCCTAGGCTTCAGGTCTGTCTGGTGTATTTTTGCTTAGCATGTTTTTTTCTTCATTGATAAGAAGTCAGATTATCCAAACTGGTAAACCACATTAATAAAATAATAGAGAAATAATGCATAAAATGACCAATGAACCCCGAATTCTTAAAATATATCAACATTTCTGAATAAAACATACAGAAACAACAAACGTTTTTACTGTAGGAAATATTTATGTATGTACTATTAATCTATTAGCATGATTTGTTCTTTATATGGGCATTTATATTATTTTGGCTAATGCTATTATATATTAAATCATCCAAACACAACATCCTAAGCAAATAATCAAACCACAACAGTCTACTAAAAGCTCAAGAAGAATCCGAATCAATAATAAAATGTTCTGTATCATATCAGCCTCAGGAGATGATTGAGGGATGAAGAGACGCTGGTGTCTAGCTCTTTAGTTCTGACGGGTCTGCAGTATTCTTCTCCTGATCCATTTCTGTCCCATATCATACAGCAGCACAGTGTGCCACGACGGACACTTCATCGATAGATACACTATCCATCTTCACTGACATTGTTCAGCCTGGGATGTGCGTCTTTTCACTCACGTCTGTATTTCTCCAAGAGTTTTTGCTTGTAAGGACGGTGGAGTATCGGGTGGTAATTTAAAAAGACGTGGGTTGATGGCGCAGCTGTGTAGTGTCCGTATCTAGGCAACCGCGGTCCGTAGCGTCTGCATAGTGTTCTGGGGGTTCTTTAGCTCCCACCACGAGAATTTATCTGACCTTAATATATCCTATGTTTTATTTTGGTCATTATAGTGCTGATATGTGTGTGACAGGCATGTCTATCAGACGGTTATGTCCAATAGACATAACCGTCTGTATCAATACGGGACGTGGCATTTAATGGTATTTTATGGAGGGGGTGGGAATCTTATTCAGGGGTGCTGAGGTACAGTTTTAGGGGCGCATAAGCACCCCTAAAACTGAGCTAGATACGCCACTGATACAGTCCATTAAAACAAATGTGTTCATCACTGCATGATGTCAGACAGAATGGATCAGGACAGGAGCTGTAGACCCGTTAGAACCCAAAGAACCAGACATCAGAGTCTCTTCATCCCTCAATCAACTCCTGAGGCTGATATGGTAAAGAAAATTTTTTTTAATGATTAAGTTTCTTATTGTCATTTAAGTCGACTGTTATGATTTGATTATTAAATAATCAATTATTTCGTTATTTAATGTATAGTCGTATCAGCCGAAAGTACAAATGGCCATTTAAAGAACAAATCATACTAAGAGATTAATACTAACTACATAAATATTTCCTACTTTAAAAGGTTTGTTAGAGCTTTCTGTTTGCTTTATTAAGAAATGTTGACATCTTCTATTAATTTACTGTTCAGTGGTCATATAATGTATTATTAATGTCAGACATAGACCTGCTGCCGGAGCGGTTCTAGATGGGGGCCAAAATGGGTATAGAAGGAATGATGCTAAATAAATCTCTTTAATATTCAGAGGTGGATTTTTTTAACCTTCACAATTTTATTTTAACAATGGATTTAAAATCATAGTGCTGCACTTTTAGCTGCTGTATCAAAATAGGATCGCTCTTTCCATCTGCCAGGGATCTGCAACTTGGATCTCTGGAGACACAAGTGGCTCTTTGGCTCACTTGATATATCAAATGATGAAATATTGCTCTGTTTTTTTTTTCTTTGTTCTTTTTGTTTCATTCTTTTTTAATTGTCCCCATGAAAAAACACTGACAACACTGGCCCCCATGGTAAATTTGATCTAGAACCAGCCTCCAAATCTGACTCATTTGTATAAATATTTTAGTAATACTCTTTATATTTATATCTATACCAGAATTTTCACATAACTTTTATACTTTTGGAGCCCTGCCTGAGGACACATTTTGATTATTAAATTATGTGTTATGATCAGTTACTCAGTACTTGAGCAGTTTACCAAATACATTTTACACTTGCTTAATTAAACATGTTTAAGGTGTGCTACTCTTATCTGTACAATTTTGGGGTACTCTATGCATAAACGATTGCTCTATGGATCACATTTTAAAAACAAAAAACACTACCATAAAATATTGTCTATCACTGCAGCGGCCATCCCACCCCATGAGAATAGGGCGACGTGCCGTGGTGGGCGTCCCTTATTTTAATTTCTGAAAGGTGGCAACCCTATTTGTATTTATGTTAGCAACAGGATTTGACACCTTTGTTCGTCACACACAGAAACGCATATACCAGGTATGTAACATCACAATGCGCTTTGGCACCCATTTGTTGCGACTGGGATGATATGAAATTTATTTTCCGGCATTTTCAGGTTACGCATCTAAAGCACAGCTGCCCGCAGGGTTCGGTCTATCTCCTCACCTGTATAAATAGTCCCGCCATGCTCGTTTCTGCTGTTCGCTCTGAACCAGCAGCTCCGGGAGGAGAAAAGCTGCCATACACCAAGCATTGCTCTCATCATTTTAAGGATGTTTATTGGTCCCGAAAAACGACAAAAACCCAGACATAATCATGAATCAGTAAAATCCTCCCAGGCTGAACTTGAAAATTGGACATTATGCTGCTAACACTTCGCTTTCGTCAACTCAGGCGGAAGTGAGAGCTCTGTGGAATGCAAATAACGACCCGGCTGGAACACGGTGCGCTAAATAATAAAACATAAATTTAACAAGGCTTCGAGGCAGAACAATTTTCCACAAGGAATTTTAATAATCGAGGTACTCAAATCACTCGAGGAATCGTTTCAGCCCTAGTAGAAACAACAGAAATTTGGCCTATGATAGAGATCTGCAGTCTACCAGCTAACCACAGTAATGTTTGTTGTTGATGTAACCGGTTGACATCAAAACAGAGAAAGCGGGAAGCAGCACGGCTAAGAGCGCAAAGGAAGGGCTAGTTAAAAAGGCAGGTTCAAAACCTTTGTGGGGGTGTGCAACAAATGCCTTCTGTTAATAGTCGGTGGATTTTTTTAACCTTCACAATTTTACTTTAACAATGAATTAAAAATTATAGTGTTGCACTTTTAGCTGCTGTATTGAGATAGGATCACACTTTCCATTTGCTAGATCATGGATCTGCAACCTCTAGACACAAGTGGCTCTTTGGCTCACTTAAACAAATGAAAAACTATTGCTCTGTTTTTCTTTAATTCTGTTTTAAGTGTCCCCCTGAAAAAACACAGACTACCCTGGCCCCCGTGGTAAACTTGGCCTAGTACCAGCCTACAAACCTAACTCCTTATTTGTATAAGTAAATAAACTAACTCATCTCTACAAACAATTTTTCTATGGATCACTTAAAAAAAAAAAAAAAAAAAAAAACAGGGCCATAAAATAATGTCTATCACTGCAGCGGCCATCCAGCCCCATAAGAGTAGGAAGACACGGGCTGTGGTGGGTGTCCCTTATTTATTCATCCTTCCATCCATCCATCCATCCATCTTCTTCCACTTTGCTGCCTTCTACTAAATATGTGATGTAGGAGAAAAAGATGGATCAAACACTCATGCTCCACTAAATCACCTACAGTCTGACCCATCCAGTGTTATCCGGTTTCATTATCCACACAACTGACTCTTGTTTGCTCCTGCAGAACTTAATGAACAGCACACAGTATGAAAAACAGAAGCAGGGGCAGACAGGTGCCTCTTAAGTACAGATAGGTAGATCGTTGTCGTGGAGACTGTTGGCGTGGGAACACTTGCTAAGATGAACTCTCTGCTGTTCAAACACGCTCTCAGACACGTTGGGAAAAAGCAGGAGGTGTCTGTGAGCTGTGCAGAGTTTGGGAAGCCTGACTCACACCGAGACGTGATTATTAGCTGTGCAGTAAGTGGTTCCTTTCTAAGACCAGGACAACACACTCTGGTTATTATATTAGAATGTGACTTTTTAGGATTTTCAACATAAACTCTGGAACTTTACCATTTTCAGCGAGCGGAGCCAGAACTTCAAAGATCATCTCCTTCTTCTCATGCTCTGTCTGTTTCTGGAAAAGATGCACCAGCTCATCAGCAATGTTGGTGGAAGCAAACTGCTCTTTGCTGGACTCTGAAAGTAGAAGAAGTGACAAGCAGCATTAGAAATGATGCTCCTCTCTGATCTGAACTCCTCTAACTGATGCTTTATACATATACAGAAAAAACTGAAATGATCTGTCCAGGTGACAATATTCTGACGTAATTCATCCAGAAATTCCTATTCTAGATTTGCTAATGAAATCAGAGTTTTACTAAGTCTTAAACTGGAATTTAAACTGGCAGTTATCTGCCAGTTTAAATTCCCTGTATTTTTAGTTGCAAACAATATTTAATCCTAGTCAACTATATTGAATATCAGTGCTTTTCCACATTAACATGCTATTACATCCATAAAAATCAAACAAACTTCAACACCGCCACCTAACACCATTCTCAATGCTATCACGCTGTTCCTGCAACTGTCCACTAGGCAGTTCATTTGTCAAATCTTCCAAATAGCTTCCAGTCCAGTTCAATGTGAGTCCAGCAGCATATCTTAAAAGTTTGGCCAAAACCTGACCTCCCAGAAAGGAGTCACTTTCTGTTTTGAGGCACAGGATTAGTGAGGACTTCTTGTAGGGTTTGATATGCGTCATATGTGGTTATCAACAGTTTGTGGATAGTTTCAATCTTATGTCACAGACAGGGTGAAGCAGGGTAAGAGACCCAATAATCTTCAGTGTTTTAGTGTGGCTTTAGTGATGTCATTAACATACTCTGACAATGTTTGAAGCTGTGCTCCATGATGATGCACAAAAAATTTGGAGCAGACCAGGTATTGTATCAGGGAGATATAACTGCTGGAATAATCTAAGGGGCACCCTGGAGTCAAATTTCAATACACTATTGGTCTCTTTAGTGGCTAACAAAGGTCATACATATGCAGTTTGGTGCAAATCAGTGATTTAGAGCCAAATGTATGCAAACAGTGAAGGATTGAAATTTGCCATTCACTTACACTCACACTGTTCTGTTATCAGCCAGTGTTGAGAGATTTCATCATCAAGTTATTCTATGTTACTTGGCAAAATGTTTAAACCTATATGAATCAAAGAGTAAAATTAAGACATCCAGCAGAAAACAAACAAAAACAAAACAAACAAAAAAAACAAAAAACAGGTGACTTTCTGATTGAATCGGGCAGGGCTAAAGTGATGTCACCACTTGACCATGTGAATGTGACAAGGGCTAGTCTGTAATGAGAAAGAGAAAGTCTGATGCAGCTGTGACCTTGTATGTGGAAGTTATTGCACCTTGGTGTTCATGAGGAATGGTCAGATTTTGAGGGTTGGCCACACCCACATGCTTTGATGTACAAAAAAGATTTTGATAACTTTTGATCTTCAATGCCTCGGCATTGTACTCAGTGATTCTGAAGTTTGTATGTCAAAAGCTATAGGGGGGTTTCCTCAGATACAATATGTTTAAAAAAGGCACATTTTGATGCAAAATAATTGAATTACTGCTAGGTTTGGTCCAAGGCTCCAAGGGTGCGTTCACACTGCAGCCTGAAGTGACCCAATTCCGATTTTTTTGACGTAATGCGACCTGTATCCGATACGTATCCGATTCAAATACGACCTAACCAGTGACGTGCGGTGAGGTTCTTTGCTGGTGAGGCACTGACTTATGACTTAGACACCATGCATATTATTGGACCTACGGAAATTTCGCGTATGCATACAACGCTGGGGGGCAAAAAGACTAATCTTTTACATGTCATCCATAGACGCATTAACTCAGTGAAACTTAAAAATGTAGGTATTAATTTCGTGCTATGTATGATCCACAGCAAAGTGATCTGTATTTCGCCAAGCTACGCAGACTCGTTGCCATAGCAACTGACAAAAATGCCACTTCATGTTTTAAGATATAACACCAAAAAACATTCAAGAATTTTGCACACAGAACAGAATATTCAGTCTGTTGTAGTACGTTTTAGGCTTAATGTTTTATTAATAAATAATTGCTGTGGTAGATTAGCTACCGCTTCACCGCAGTGAAGTTAGTTTCAAGTTGGATATTCGATATTCGAGCTCCGGGGAGTAAGCGGCGTTTAGCTCAAGGTTGATCCGATTTATGAACGCTAATGTCAGCCAGCGGTTCTCCACCGTTCCCGGCCCGAGCACAGAGGAGTAACCGAAGTTTAGCTGAAAGTTGATCCGATTTATGAATGCTACTGTCGGCCAGCGGTTCTCTACTGCTCCCGGCCGCAGCGCCCGAAGGTTCACTTAGGGACTATCAACAAATTACCGAACCAAACATTCCTGTCATTTATTAACATTTATTTAAATGTTAATAAATGCCTTGAATTGTAAACAACTAACTAATTGTCAGTGCTAATTCATGCTTTTACATGAGCCAAAATAGCATCTATAAAATTTTAAAGTCATATACAATATTTTCAATAATTTTAACATTAAATAATATAATGTTTTCTTCAATAGCTTCCAGGTCATTTGACCTAATGACTCAGAATCACTTTTAAATAATTATACTAGTCCCTATAGATGAGGCACAGACATTTGTTTTCCATTTTGAGCCATTTTCCATTTTTTATTAATTTTGTTCGTCAAAATTGAGGGCTTTTATTCAATAGCTTCCAGGTCATGTGACCTAATGACTCAATATCACTTTGAAATAATTCTACTAGTCCCTATAGATGAGGCACAGACATTTGTTTTCCATTTTGAGCCATTTTCCATTTTTTATTAATTTTTTTCGTCAAAATTGAGGGTTTTTATTCAATAGCTTCCAGGTCATGTGACCTGTTGACTCAAAATCACTTTGAAATAATTCTACTAGTCTGTATAGATGAGGTACAGTCATTTATATTCGATTTGAGTCCTTTTTATAATTTGTAGGTATTTTTATATTAGCTTCTAGGTCATCAATCAATCAATCCAATTTTATTTGTACAGCATATTTCAGCAGCAAGGCATTTCAAAGTGCTTTACATAATAAAAACATGAAAACACAGAGTCATGCAACATAGAATCAACAATCAAAACATTACATTAAGTTAAGAGCTGTCATTAAATTCGTAATTGATTACGTTTCAAATACAACTTAGGTGGGTTTTTAGTCGAGATTTAAAGGCACTCAGTGTTTCAGCTGTTTTGCAGTTTTCTGGAAGCTTGTTCCAAATTTGTGGTGCATAGAAACTGAATGCTGCTTCTCCT
>NW_015115488.1:46983-48345 GCF_001443285.1 Poecilia latipinna
TCCTTTTTATAATTTGTAGGTATTTTTATATTGGCTTCTAGGTCATCAATCAATCAATCAATCAAATTTTATTTGAACAGCACATTTCAGCACCAAGGCATTTCAAAGTGCTTTACATAATAAAAACATGAAAACACAGTCATGCAACAATCAAAACATTAAGTTAAGAGCTGTCATTAAATTCATAATTGATTATGTTTCAAATACAGCTCTAACCAGGTGGGTTTTTAGTCGAGATATAAAGACACTCAGTGTTTCAGCTGTTTTACAGTTTTCTGTACGTTTGTTCCAAATTTGTGGTGCATAGAAGCTGAATGCTGCTTCTCTTTGGTTCTGGTTCTGGATGCAGAGCAGACCAGAACCAGAAGACCTGAGGGGTCTGGAAGGTTGATACAACAGCAGATCTTTAATGTATTGTGGTTCTAAACCGTTCAGTGATTTATAAACTAACAGTATTTTTCTATTCTAGTCTATGAGCTACAGGGAGTCAGTGTAGGGACTTTAAAACTGGTGTTATGTGCTCTATCTTCCTGGTTTTAGTGAGAACCCGAGCAGGAGTTCTCACTAAACTTTCACCCAATTACTCGAAATCAGTGTAAAATTGTTTTAGTAGACTGGAGCAATGAGGTACACTCATTTTTAATTCATTTTGACCCATTTTATTATTTTTTAGGCAATTTTGTATTTAAAAAATATATTTCCTATTTTCTCTTCACCTCCATAGGCTGCCACCTTATCGTGATGAAAGGGTTTGAGTGTTGAAGTGACTCTAGGAGTTATGCTGTCAGGGGTTTCATACCCCTTGTAGGGTCACCCAATGCTAGAGGTGATGAACCAGACAAAGAGCAGCCCAAAGACCCTTTATGAAGAGCACAATCAATGGATACAGTGTCCCCTCACCTGGACGCAGGTCACCAGGGCACCACCCTGGAGCCGGGCCTGGAGTTGGTGCTCCATGGCAAGCATCTGGTGCTTGCCAAAACACATGGAGTCTGGCCAGGCTCAGACCAAAGTGGTTTCACCTTCCCATGGGCTCACCAACTGTGGGCCAAAAGGGCTGGGTGCAATGTGGGATGTTAGAAGGCTGAGGGAGGGGACCTTGGCCATCTGACCCTGGGCGATAGACTTTTTATCAGTCCAGTTTGTGGACTGTTGCATGACATAAACAAGTGTTGGTGTTGTGTCTTAAATGGAGCACTAGGTACTTATTGAAGCACACTTATTTTACACCAGGATCTTAACATTGATCCTGCAGTGATTTTTACATAGGTCTATAAAAAAATTTTTATTGGCATGAAGGTCACCTCTCTGGTGGGAGCCTGAGCTGGTGTGTGAGGTTGAGAGGTTCTAACTAGAAATAGT
>NW_015115488.1:52257-63000 GCF_001443285.1 Poecilia latipinna
TACGGTACTAAACGGTACTCTAATCAGTTTACATATGACTGTCAGCAGTCACATATAAACATGGTTATTTATGCTGCAGCGTGTTAAGAGGCTAAAAGAGATGGAGGAAAATACAGAATCCATAACATCAAGAATGAGGGCAAAATGGAACAGGAGATCAATAGAAGGATTGGTGCAGTAAAGTGGGCGCTGTACCAGTCTGTTTTGGTGAAGAGACAGCTGGATCGAAAAGCAAAGGTCTCGATTTGCCAGTTGATCTATGTCCCTACCTTCATCTATGGCATAGGCTTAAGGGCTTGACTGAAAGAACAAAATCACAAACACAAGCGGCCAAAATTAGTTTTTTCCATAAGGTGTCTGGGCTCTCCCTTAGTGATAGGATGAGAAGCTCAGTCACCCAGGAAGGACTGAGAGTAGAGCTGCTAATTTTTCACTTCGAGAGGAGCCAGCTGAGGTGGGTCAGGCATCAGATTAGGATGCTTCCTTGAGGCCTCCCTAGTGAGGTCTTTTGGGCACGTCCCACCAGGAGGAGGCCCACAGGAAGACCCAGGACATGCTCGGCTGGCCTGGGAACGCCCTTCCCTCTCACGTCTGTATCTTTACGAGAGGTCTTGCTCCTAAGGACGGTGGAGTATTGGATTGGGGATGTTTTAAAGAGACGCGCGTCTATCGGACATTTATAGAAATACGGAACAAATCGCGTCCCGAATACAGGGCGCAACATTTAATAGCCAAATATGGGACAATTCCGTATTTTACGGGACGGGTGGACACCCTAGTGGGTGCTGTAGAGGAATTAGACCACACCCACCATTGAGTGTCATGGATTGCTATTGGGGGACAGATAAGAATAGAGGCCAAATTGAGGTCAAAATCGGAACTTCTATCCAAGATGGCAAGATATACCTGTTTGGTATAGACCGTAGAACCAATAGAGCTTTCTGTACATCTTGTGGAGTTGTACAAGTGTGCCAAGTTTCATGATTCTACACTAAAGTAAGGTCAATGGGAGGAGGGTATTTCGAAAGCTACCAAAGGGCACTGCTGAACCGTTTCTGTTGTAATTTTAGTGACTCCCTTAAAATACGTAATTTTCATACAGGCGTGATATGTCTGTCAAATTTGGTAAGTTCTCACACATGTTGCAGTTTTCAAAAAGCTAATTCATTTTACAGAAGCAAATGAATTGGCTTTTTGCTGCTTGAGCATTTTGCCACTCGGACCAAATAATAGTAAAAATTTATTTTATTTATAATGCTCTTTATATCAAATTGAGATATCAAAGGGCAGATTCATACACTGATGATGGCAAGTGGATTGTAGCCACAGCTGCCCTGGGGCAAGCTGACAGAGCAAGGCCGCCATTTTGCTTCATCAACCCTACCTGATTAAAACCTGCAGGCTCACCAACAGAGTGGGGATCAGCCACTGTGCCCTTGTGCTCTGCCATAAGAGAGGGCTGATCAACAGATCCAACTTTGTCACTATATTTAGCGACTTTTATGACAAAATCTTGTATTGGCCAAAATCGGAATGGGCAGGTCAGGCTTTTAGAAGATTGGTGATCTGCCATGAATCGGTGCACTAGTAACTGTTCCAGCAGAATCATCAATTGGGTTTGTTTTTGCTGAAAACCCCAGTTTTATTTTGCAATGGGAGCATGTTTCTCCCATTTTCATCTCTTCTCCAGAGCAAATGGAAAAGAGATGAAAGCACACGTCATCACCAACAGCAGTTAGTTTTGTACCCCACATTATACTGCACTAAAAGTGCTGAGAAAACAGTCCTCCCTTGTGTATCTGTTTAACACGTTTGACATGGAATATTTCAAACCTGGGCTAATGTAGCGTACTTACCCAGCTCTGCCAAGTTCCCAAAAGCAATCAAACACATTTCTGTCAGGGCGGTGTTGTGGGAATGGATGCCCAGCAGCTTCACCAGGGTTGGAATAACACCCAGGTTAATCAGCTGGGCTTGTAAGGTATCTGCAAAAAAACATATGAAAAATGCAGCTAAGTGATGTTTCTTAATAGGTAAAAGGTGTGTGCCACAAAAACCAATATTTTTATGTCATTTCAGAAGAAACATTATGAATTATATTGAGATGAAACATAATGAATTATACTGAAGTGGTGTGTCTGGCTCCCGTGGAGAAATTTGCTGACCACATGGCAGCAAATATTCAATAGCAAGATTTTAGATTAGATTTCTTCTTCTGTCAATATCAGGATACAAACACTTAATGGCTGAAGACAAAAACATGGATAATAGGACACAAGAAGTTGATCCTCTAAGGTGTATAAAATGTGGTCGATAATTTAAATGCTGAGAGGAAAAATGAGGTAAAACACCTTCAGTACTGAAAAACAAGAATTATGAGGATAAGTCAGCAGAACAGAAGACATACAGAGCAGAGAGAGCAAAGCCTTGATCACCTCACATACTTCCAGAAAGACTATTAGCAACTGGACATAAATATTAATGTTTTTATTAAGATGAGATCTTATAGGTGCTAACATTGGGGAACAATTCTATAATTTGACACACAATCAATGAAAAAAACTACATAAATTTTTATTCTGCATTGAGAGCATGTTTCTCCCATTTTCATCACTTCTCCAGAGCAAATGCCTTCTCAGCTTCTCAGCAAAAGCTAAGAAGCTGATGCACCAATAACAAAAAGCAATGGCAATCCTTTTAACTCTAAAATCTACATGGGGTGTTACATTGAAAGCTGCAGAAAGTTGCAACCTTTCAAAACCTCCCAATCCCCAGCCAAGTGGATAACCCAGCATAACACTCTGCCAACACACACACGGTCATGCCTTACTATACTTGTGTGAACTCGCATCGACTTCCACTAATTTCTGTAGCCTAATCCTGATGTTTTCCCTAAGCCTAGTCAAGTCTAAGAATTTATTTAGCCTAACCCTAATCCATAAATAGTGTTTTCCGTTGTGTAAATCAGCAAAATGTCTATACAGTTCTAGTTTCAGGTCAACTTTTGTCCTTACCATTACCTATAGACATGCACATATGCAATGTTGTACTTTTATCCAACTGAGAACTTTGTATTAGTTATTGCATTTATGCCTAACCTGGACATTTTCCTGACCCTAACCAGAAATGGTATATTCCCAACGGTAACCAAAACTTAATTCACAACTTACCTCTAAACCGAACTACTAGAGCTTAGTACAACTGAAAAAAAAAAAGAGGATCAGGACAATGTACTCACTTTCCACATATAACTTCCCTTCGCTACTGAAAATGGTGATAGTCCTCTATGGGTGCGTTCACACTGCAGCCTGAAGTGACTCAATTCCGATATTTTGGCAATTCTGATTTTTTTGCCGGGCCGTTCACACTGCCAGTAAATGCTACCTGTATGTGTTCTGCAGTGTAAACGGGCAAACGACCTGAAAGTGTCCCGCATGCGCAGTAGAGGGCGCAATAGCGTCAGCGTTCTCAGTGTTCTGCCAACTGCCATAAAAAGAAGACGTGCTCAGTGTTTGCAGAAGTACACATGGAGGCTAATGGTGGAGCATAACTTATATATTTGAAGTTGTTATCCGGCCGGAGCAGCATATTAACAATTTAATTCTCATATAGTCCGTCATGGTTGTTGTTTTCCTTCCCACTTGCGCGTATCAGGACACAGAATAGTGAGATTTGTTGAGAAACTGACGTTCAGTTCGGATGAATGCGGCCTGGACGTTAGGTCACATTTGGATCGGATACGTATCGGATATGGGTCACATTCGAAAAAGAATCCGACCTTTGCTGTTCACACTGCCATGAAAAGATCAGATACAGGTCGCATTACGTCAAAAAAATTGGAATTGGGTCACTTCAGGCTGCAGTGTAAACGCACCCTATGAGTACAACAAACCATCCAGTCCAGTCCGGGACAGGGAACCATAGATAAAGCCTTTCAAAAGTATCCCTCTTCCTTCTCCAATGTTTTCCCATTTTGTATCATTAAAACCTCAAATGTCTGTGGATTTTAAGTAATCAACACAAAGTAGAGTGGAACTGTGACGTGGCAGAAAAACACATGCACTGAATTCAGAATCACGTGTTTGTGATTCTGAATATATAGTCAGAATTACAAACACATGAACTCTCATTCTTAAACCACAGAGTTTGATGTGAGGTTAGCGCATCCTCTGCTGCTAAAATTACTTCAATTCTTAATTTCCACAAGGCTCAAAAGCGTTAATGGGAAATTTTTAGCATCCTTCTGAAAGCAAATTTGTGTGGTCAAACACTGAACTCTTTGCAGGTCAGTCAAGTTCTCCCACACAAAACTGGATCATCCTTATGTTTATGGGCCTTGCTAAGTGGACTGGTGCTCAGCCACACTGGAACATGAGGAAACTGTCTCCAAACTGTTCACTCAAAGTTCTTCAAATGTCTTAGTATGCTGAAGCATTAAAAGTTCTTTTACTGCAACTGAAGGAACAAGTCTAACTGCTAAAACAGCCCAACACCACATTCCTTGTTCCTCTCTCCACCAAACTTTACACCTGACAATGCAGTCAGGCAAGTACTGTTCTTTCAAACCCTCGGCAGTATGATTCCGAAGAACATGTCCGCTGCTATATAGTCCAGGGCAACAAACTCTACACCTCCCCATCCAGGCTTCACATTGCCCCTGGTGATGCAAGACTGGGGTGCAGCTGCTTGAACCTGAAACCTCATTCATTCAGCTCTCTATGCAGCTCTTGAGCTAATCTGAAAACCACATAAATTTGGAGGTCTGCAGCTGTTGACTTTGCAGAAAGTTGATGACTACACAATACACTCCTCAACATCTGCTGACCTTGCTGTAATTTTGAGTGGCCTCCCACTTCATGGCTGAATCCTGTTGTTCCCACTTAACTAATTGTGAAATATTTAGTAGTAAGGAAATTTCATCATCTTGGTGCCACACTGGAGTTGAATGGAAGTGATCGGATTAGCTCTGCTTCAATTGGCCTCCATGTCAGAATTCAAAAGCCAAAACCATTGTTGACCCAAAAAGAACAAAACGGCCCATCTCATACTTACTGTTGGGAAAATATTCTCTGACCTAAAGCTAACATTTCAGGAAGACAGCATCATGTCTACAGTCAAACAGTCTGAGGCTTAGGACCTAGAGTCTAGGTCCTAGACTAACTGCCATAATGGACAGAACCATGGATTCTAGAAAATTCTGAAGGATAATCTCCAGCCATCAGATTATGACCATAAGTTCCAGGACAATTTAAGTTATGCAGCAGGAAAATGATCCAAGGTATACCAGCAAGACCTCTTCCAAACAGTAAAAAATAAACAAAAAGGGATTTGAGAGAAGCCTAGTCAAAGCCTGGACTAGTTAAATCCATCTAAGAACCTATTGCATAGAATAGTTTAAATATTATATTCATTCTGAAAAGCCCTCCAATATGCCTGAATTTAAGCAGAAAAGAGTGGGCCAGGATTCTTCCACAGCCATGTTTCAGACTTCACAAACACTTTTAAGGACATTTGATGAAGACATGACCGGTTCAGGGGGCAATTACTTTAAACATAAAGTCAGGTTCAACTGGATGGCTTCTGTATTGATTCAGGCTCATTTTGTTTGAAGTTACAATTTGCTTGATGAACTGAAACATGCAAATGTGGCAGTCTGAAGAGGTAAAAACTTTTCCCAGCACTGTAAGAAATATCCTTTGGGCCCAGTAAGGTTCACTTTGTTTTGATAACACATTACCACTTCTATTCTATATGGTTTCTGTCCAATCAAACCCCATGACTTACATCTGGTCTCCATCTTTATTGAAGACCAGGTACGAAAAGCCGGTGCTTACCTGTCTCTGATTGGAGTTTTCTTTAAATTAATACATAGGTTAGTTTGGAAGTCAAGTGCCGCACTAATGGAGGAAAAAACTTATGAGGATTTCTGCCTTTGCGAGTTAAAGGTAACAGGTTAAGGTGTCTCTGGTTGACATGACTTAACCAGTCCTAGATTTCACTTTATGGTGTTACAAAGCTGGGAGTCAGTTTTGGAAGTTAGCTCACATTTTGCAGGCCAAAAGATCCTTGCCTAAGGCTGGAAAACAAGCATCCTTTATTTGTTTAGTTCTTTTTAGATTTACATCTGACAAGAATAGATCAGTTAGAAACCATAACAGAGAAATGTGGAATGAATTGCCCAAGATAAATTACATTTTACTTTAAACAATATTGTGTGTAAACTAAAACCAATTCAAGTACTTTGGGGCCAGTTTTAATCCCAGAGGTAAAAGGCTAAAACAGAGGGTGAAACATCATTATTTTTTAAAGCTAATCTGGAGGTTATGTAAAAACCACAGTGATTAATGAGTAGGACATAATGTAAAACTCCATTTATTTCTGGAACAAGCAATAAAGTATGGGAACTTATTTCACACTTACAATATCCAGAGTTAGAAAATTATCTAATGATAATTAAAAGTCTTGAAAATTCCACAATTTTCGAGACTGCTTAGGATGATAAAGGATTTAGGAAGTATGAAAGAGCTGGCAGACTACAAGGAAGCAGCAGCAGATACTTGTCAGAAGTTCTAGAGCTCAACAATTAGCGTTTAAGAATAACTCTTAAAAAAAATAAAATGTTGCAGTTTTGTAAGACAGCAACAAACAGGTCAAGCGTTTTTCCACCGAACTGATTCTAGTGCTAAACCACAGCTGGAGTCGGAGCCGGCTCCAAATGGTTCCTCAGATGGTTTCCGTCTTAGAGCCTCGTCATTACATGACTAAAAACCTCTCTTCCACCCACTGTTGAGGCTAAATTTGGATACCTCATTGTTCCAACCTGCATTTCTGATCACCAGTGAAAAGGAAGTAGGGGTGAACTGATTGCAGCTTTCTGCAATCAGAATTGCAGAAAGCCTATCACCCCAAACAAAGCTAGCAATGGAGGGATGGCTGCGATAAACAGCACCAGTTAATTAGTCTGTTAGTCTTTCACCAGGGTGAAAGACTAACAGACTGATGCTCCCTTGAGCTGTGTTACTAAAATAGCTTAAAAGCTATATAACTGATGAGGACGTTCTAGCAGCTGAGTCACAGCACACTCTCTAAAATCCCATCTGGCTAAGAGTTGGGAGGAAGGCACTGCTAGGATGAAAGATGATGTTAATGAGTTTAGATTACCTCGGTGAAGATGATGAAAAAGCAAGAGGATGTGACAGAAAGAAGGGAACAGATGAGCCTGAATTAGAGAAGCACAGATTAAGTTCAACATCTACTATCTGGGAAGAAGAAAGAGGACGCCCACTGATTAGTTGAGATAAGTATAAAGTCTTTGGGGGAGGAAGATGGTCATTACCATTATCATTGCTATAGTTCATCAGCATGCCACAAAAGACAGCCAAGAGTCTCTCTTTTTCCGGATCAGTATTTTGGGAGAGGAACTTAATGTGTTCAGCTACTATCTGAGCCCCTCCTGCCAGGTGTACTGCATTCCTGCCCTCATCTGAAAAACAAGAGAGGCCGGGACAGAAATCAGCCGTAAAGCAGAGAACAAACAACCACAGAAGTCACAACAAAATCCAAAACAGGCAGAAGTCACAGTACTGATGAATATAAGCTAAGAGTTAAACTTAACTTTCTGCTTGGTAATGCTGAGTAAATTCGATTTGGGTTTATTCAGAAATTCAGCAAAACAAATTCCAACAAGCTGTATGGCAGCACAGAGAAAAGGACAGAGCCCTGATTTAAAGGGGCAGTATTATGTGTTTTCCAGCCACACAGTGCCATATTATAGCACAGTGCCATATTATAGCACAGTGTCATATTATAGCACAATCAAGCAACTATGCTGCGATCAGTTGTTTAAAAAATCCTGAATACTTCAAATACGACTTCAAATGAAATTTGAAATTGGGCTTTTTAAAAACTCCTGCTCTTTCTGAAACTCCGCCTTGAGGAAGTCATCACAATATGGTTAGTCTCTTAACCCTTTAACAACATTTTTTACCAGAGTTACATTAAGATATAGCTCCGATAATACCCCAGTTACCAACTGGGGGAACTGGGGGATACACAGTTCCCCCAGTTGGTAATTGGTGCTGGCTAATCTGAAGGAGTTGATTGGTGAATTCGTGGGGGGAGGCTGCTTTGTAAGACCCAGGAGCTTGGAAACTAGCAGCTCTGAGGAGGAGCTGTGCCTTGAAGCCATACCCATGCGTGTTGCACAGCTGAATGGTTTTCATGGAGAATACATTCCATACGTTCCAAGTATGTTTTTGATGAGGAAACAACATATAAAATTCAGGAAAGTAAATTTTACATGTTACAGCGCCCTTAAAATGCTTTCCAGACACCCTGACAACCATTTTTTACACCTTTTGCACATATGGGCATTTTCTGTTTCCAATTCAACTGAAAAACAAATAAAACTGCTAAAAGTAAAGCATATTGAAGGCAAAGGTCAACTACTGTCTGATTCAGTTTCAACATTCCGACTGTAAGCATGTCACATCCTGACTGGACAACATTTTGCTACTCCACTCTGTAAATTAGCATTTCAACTGGGGCGGTATTGTCCCCTGGGGGGCATTCAAAAGACAACTGGTGGCGCAGGCAGAAATATTTACAGAAAGGGGGCATTTGCTTGAAGGAAAACTTTGCAACTTAGATCCACAACAATACTAGTGTTTGAGCTACTGCTAAAAACTGTGGTGTGCAACATTAAGGCATGCATGGCTGCAACTGCATCTTCTTCTCTTCAGCGTTTCTGTTAGCTTCTTGTTGCAGCTCCAAACTCCTGCCACTATCAGTAGCTTGATCGCATCAGTTCAGTTGTACACCGGCTGATGGCCTTGGTGTGATTCCTTGTCAGATCATATAAGTCTGGTTTTCAAATATTTTGTGTTTTATAGCAGGTTTTTGTACATAGTATAATTCAGCAGAAACTATTTTGTATAAAACCTGAATTTCAAAAGGTTCAATAGTAAAATATTTGAAAAAGTACAATAGTAAAATGTAGCAAAAGATACAATTTAGCAGAAGCAGAAATTTGTATAATTACAAATAAAACCTGAAATATTTCAAAAAGTACAATAGTAAAATATAACAAAATATATAACATAATTCAGCAGAGGCAGAAATTTGGATGCAACCTGAAATATTTTAAAAAGTTCAACAGTAAAATTTAATATGAATGAAGACTTCTTGAAGACAAGACAAGAAGAATGCTGACACAAAGATATAAGCAGAGCACAAGAGACAAACGCATTAAAGAAATAGGAGAAGGTTTTTCTGTACAGTTAAATATGAACAGCATCATTTGTTTGTCAAAAAGCATGAAAAGTCCAAAAAACGTCAGTTACTAGAGTGTACACCAACAACTGACAACAGTTTGAGAATTCCACCATAGGATTACGTTGTAAACCTGAAAATGGTCAAAAATCTGAATAAAACATTAATCACAACTGTGGGAAAACTGTAAGAGATATAAAAAAGCTGAGACATTTGAATATAGTTTAAAGTCTTGTGACTTGTTTAAAAGTTGAATGGAGTTTCTAGGTTGAAATAGGCAGAAGTAGACGTCCATCCTTCATAGTAAGCTATGAAAAAATAGAACATTTTAGCAGAATTTTGTGGAATTTTGTAAAATTTCAATGTATTTCAATGGGGCTGAAATTTGCACAAAAGCACAAATATTTCAAAAAGTACAATAGTGAATTTTAGTAGAAGATATAGCAAGAATCTCCAGAAGAAGCAGAATATTTTGATATATGAATTAGCACAATTAGATGAAGTTAGTAGAAATAGTTAATGCCCAAAACAAGTAAACATGATCTTAAGTAATGCATTTTTTGACCAACATTTGTAGGCACCAATAAATTATCCTAATTTTCTTTTTTGGGGGGAGAAATTGGCTGATAGTATAATTTTCCAGTTTCTCATTCAGCCACAGCAAGAAGATTTAGAGCTCACTCTACCTTGGCCCAGCTTAATCAATATGAGGCCCAATGTAAACATCACTCCTGCATATTCTCGGTTCAATATTTGCAGATCTTTTTTGAAACATGCCTGCAAATTATTCAGAGAAAACTTATTGTTAAAAAAATAATTATTTTTTTATTATTTTTTATTTTTATATTTTTAAAGGGTTTTTGTCAGCTAATGTGTCATTTATTTGACAGTTGTCAGATATGAAGCCTTAGGCGCAAGTTCAACCTGTACTCTCCTTAACTGGCATCATCTATCACCATGCCTTCGCTGCAGCCAACCAGGACGCTCCACCTCTCCGCTTCGATCCAATCATCCAGCAAGAGCTCCTTTAAAAGGCGAAGCAGCCACAAGTCCACCCGCTTCAGTTGTGCTTCAAGATGACTTCAGTCGTACTGCAACCCACCTCCTCCCCATCTCCACCATCAGCCTCCCAGACACCTCAGGTCCTATCAAGACTCCCCTCCAAGCTCCACTACCAGTGACTGGGCCCGGGGGAAGACTTACCTGAGTTTTGCTCGAGCCGATCACTCAAGCTTGCAGCGAGTCTCAGCTTGCACGTCTTCTGCCGGTGTCCCAGCCGCAAATTCGCGGTCTAATAAAATTGTCTAACTGCTGTTTCTCTCCGTGTGAGTCTCTACAGATTGAAATGACAGTATGCAGGGTTTCCCCCATGGCAGCCCGCCATGCTTTACTAGCCCCGCCGCCAGGCTAAGTGTTGCTTCTAGGAAAAAAAAAAACAACAAAAAAAACGTTTTTTTTTTTTGTTTGTTTGTT
>NW_015115488.1:68001-69257 GCF_001443285.1 Poecilia latipinna
ACCAAATAAGTAAAATCAATAATCTAGTCTATCTTTCCCTAATGCTGATGCTGTGAACTAAAAAAGGGAAACTTTGAGAGAAATGGACGGAGGTTGGCATCTTGAACCCCAGAACTGGCCTGATGATGGAAAAGGTGTAGCAGCAGCAGAAGGCGGCTCCTAGTACAGGAAGAGTACTGACTTAGACCGGCAGGTCTCGGGCCTCAGGGTGACTTCCTCATGCGTGTAGCGGCCCTCAGCTTCTTATCTTGCAGCTCTGTAGCTCCTTTCTCCTCGTCTCACGATCTTTCTGGACCATTGAGATGTAGACAAGCTGGTCTCATGGAAGGAACACACCAGTTCTTCCTCTTTGCCTTGGTCTTTGTCTTTGTCTTTATCTTCATCTTTGCCTTGGTCTTTGTCTTTGGGGTCCCGAACTCAGCTGGTGAGAGAAGTGCAATTTGAAGCCACATGTTGCGGGGCGAACGGGTTGGTCCCCAGGTGCAGAGCAGTCTTCGGCTCTGTGGCCCCGGCTCTTCTTCAGCTGGAGAGTTCTTTGTCCATCTCAATCTTGGCTCGAAGCTGCCTGAAGGATCCAACCAAAGATTCCTCTTTTGCACTCACCTTATAAAGGGTTTATCCACCCTTTTGGTGCATTTGCATTGGCTAGCTTTGTTACTGTGCCTGTTTCATTGGCCGACTACTTGGACCGATGATCTCATATCCATCACCGTTTTGGAGACATGATGTCTGTTCTAATGACCCAGGGTTGCTCAACAGTCCTCTTGCGTCTAACCTTTTCTTAGGAAAGTTACAGTTCAGCAATAAGGCCTTGGTCACCTCTGCTCTCCTATCAGTTCCTCTTTTCCCCTGACCTTTCACCTACCATCTACCTCCAACACAACATCAGTGACCTTTGATTACAGTTACACATTTTACACCATTTCAAGTTCAAGGTTAAAATCACATTTACAACCTTTTAGTTTCTCTGATTTAGCATTCACTTATAATATAATAACCATTACTTATTAGTTACTCTTATTATAATCATAATGTGAGTTATTACAGACATTAATGAAAAGAAACCAAGAATAATCCATTATTCTAATTATTTGATACCATGTTACAGTTACTTCTTCCCCCTGTAAGTATTTCCACAAGTGTAAGAGTAAGTGCAAATATTTTTATAATCAAACCAACATCAACCATTGGTTAAACCAATATTAATTATTGGTTTAATCTTAAGTTATCATTATTAATTTAAGTATTTTACTCTT
>NW_015115489.1:0-39344 GCF_001443285.1 Poecilia latipinna
AGAACATTTCCTCTAATATGCACAGGGTCAAAATTAAACAGGCATGTTCAAATGTATCCTTCAATCTATTAAAATATATTTAATAAGTTGCAATGAAGGTTTTAACACAGACCAAATAACGACGCTACTAGATTGGAGCCATTTCTAAACAAATGCAAATTCCAAGTTAAGTAGTTAAAGCAGTAGCACACAAAAAAGTTATTCACGTGGTTCACCATCATCTGAAAGAACTCAAACGTTTAGCCTCGGGTGGAAGGAAATTGGTTAGGATGTTCAGACGTAACAAAGAGGCTCAAGCTTTTCATGAGCTGAAAACTGCTGGAGCACCAAGTTTCTCTCCACAGGGAAGCTAGTTTGACATCATCATGAACTGAGAGGGTGTAGAGCGTAGACACAAGCCCCTGCTGCACAACTCACACCTTCAAATCCGACTGGAGTAAGTAGCTGGATGAAATGTTTGATGGTCAGATGAGAGAAACGTGAAGGTGAAGCTATGAAATGCACAAACACTGGTAACACCTGTTGGGCATGGTGGTGATGGCATCATGCTGTGGAGGCGTTTGTCGGTGGTACTGAAGAAGGTGGCGGAGGACCGGACACAAATTAAGAAAACTTCACTTAAAATCAACAGCTTAGATGGTTGGCTGTTCAAACAGGAAAATGCTGAAAGAGTCTCTTCAAAAATCGTAATAGTCTCTCTGTTTTAGAGAACAGGCACAAAATGTATATTTTTTGTTTTCATTTGTAGAATAAAAACCATTGAAGTCAGTCATAAAAAAGTTAAAATGACACTCATGTACAAAGCTGTTACGCTTGGAAGTGACTGTGTGAAGAATGTTTCCTTCAACTAAGATTTTGGCACTTTCTAAGCATGAAAACAAGGAAAGGATTTGTAATTTGGTGGATCTGTCAAACGGTGTTCAAATTAATTTGGAGAGACTAGAAAATAAACCCAACCAGAAAAATAGAGAATGTTTACCGGTTCTGAGTCCTTCCTTGACACGAGGAAATATTCCAGAGCGCTAACAGGAAGTGAGCGTTGCGCCCACTGCTCTGACGGCAGTAAGTGACACTGAACGGGAACAGCAGGTGTAGTATATGCTCTATCAATAATGTCATGCTCAGCGCCTGTTTGTTTTGGCCCCAGAAACCTGGAGACGCCCGGGTTGCCTTTTTGTTTATTGAGTTTTCCTTCAGGAGCCTTGAAAAGCTCTTCTCTGACAGATCTATTTGGCAGAGGTGAACGCTGCGCCAGTAGCAGATAACTGATGTGTCTCCGAACCCTCTGGCTTCCTTATCACTCATTCACACCCAGACTTTCATTCTTTGCTTTTCCTCTGAACTGTGAGGGACTCTGGGAGGTTTCTCAGTGGTTCTGGCATCTGGACTGCATGACTCTGCATTTCCCCATCCGGCACTCGCTCTCCGTTGATGTAGCTACAGTCGTCTGATTAGCGTGGGTGGTTTGAGATTGATGAGAAGGTCAGAGTTCATTGGCTCCATTGACTCCGCTGCCCATGGATTTTGTTTCTCCTCTCTCTGCTGGGTAATTGATTAGATTGCCAATGCTTATGATTAATAGCTGCTTGCAGTAATGTGTGTGGCTTCTTTATTAAGCACACGCTTGCTGTGAACCCTACACTGTTGTTAGTTGCCATTTGTTTTCCTCAATTAGTGGTGATATTTACAAAAGCATTTGATCTGGCAGGTCAGAAACCTTGTAGATGTAAATACAGAATTAGAAGTCTTTATCACCATTAGAAAATACCAGTTATCTAGGACAAAAGCAATGACGCGGCGTGTACTTATGAATGGAACTGAAGCAAATTATAGCAGAAGAAGAGGATGTACAATGGCTACAAATAAATTCATACTCCAGATGGCAGATCCCACATTGAAAGAATAAGAAAAATCCAACCTTTAATTTAATTAACAGCCAATGTTACACTCACTCGCACTAGTTCTGGATGACAAAACCAATTATAATATTTTATCAAGGCACAGAATATGATGGTAATAAAGGTAGGCTTTGAGAGTTAAAGCTCTTAACAGAAGAATGTTGAAATTGAAGTTTTAAATTACAATATAAAGAGAGCATGTAGTAGGTAAATGTATTAAACTTCTGAATGAACAGAAAGTGCTTTTATTTTTAGATTTTTCTGAACAGAAAATGGTTGAAGCGAGCAGTGAATGCATTACTGCTAGTAGTGCATTCTTTTTTTTTTTGCAAACTTCCTTCATCTTATGATCTCTAATTGCTGAAAAACTTCCAAATTGATGCATCGACAGCAGCGTCCATCATTACTTCTGTTAACAACGCTCTGCTGTGTGACGTCTACGTTCTTCCTCTGCGCACATGGGTCACTTCGGGGTCATAAACTGTAAACCGTTCTCACAGAAGTCTGATTGCAGTCGCATTTAATTAGTAATATGAACAACTATGCAAAAAGAAAAAAAAACAATATTTCAACAGAATTCAGCATCAAGACCTGCCTTATGAACATAGCTTGAATTGAACATTCTGTTATGTTTAAAAAAAAAAGCTAAAAAAACAACAAACTTTAAATGTTGTGTGAAAACCATACAAAGTAACACAATGGCAGTTCAGTCAGGAAAAATAACTTTTAGCGAGCTGCTTAATCTTTGGATGATGTTTCCTACATGACATTTCTCTGAGGCTGGACTTCTGGTTGGTAGTTGTGGTAGAAGCTAGCAGAAGGACTCGAGTACAGAACCAGGTTGTACAAGTCAAGTCTATATGACAAAAGTCTAAGTCGAGTTGAAGCCTTTTATTTTTGTGACTCCAGTCAGAGTCAAGCCTGGTAAACAGTTTTTCTTTGGTGTTATTATCTTTTCCATTTCCTTATTATTTGTTGTGCATTTATCTTGTTTCTATATGTTAATATGTTTCACAAATAGATTTGACTCACACATTTGACTAAGGTACTGTCTGGTTGTACAGCGTATTATCAGAATCCATCTTAATACCGTCTTTATCTTCTTTCTAACCACACCAATAAGATTGAAGGGCAGTGTATCTGAATTTTAATGATGCAAACGACCTTCACTATATTAACAGACAGCAAATCCATCTCTGATTTGATCCTGTCACTGTTTCCAAGCATGAACATTTTCTGGTGAAGTGCCCCAATCAGCAGAGCAGCATCATTTCTTTCAGCAAGCCTAATGACGGCTATAAATCAACATTTTCTCTCCCGTCACGTCTGAGCTGTGGGATACATTCAGACATGTCAACTACAAGATTGGAAAGGGTAAGCAGCACAACAGCGACAAAGGTTTGCTTTAATGATTTAAGAAGTGAACTCTGAGTTAACTTTGAACCTTAGTTGCCCCCGAAACAACAAACAAGACCCAATTTGCTATGCCATTGCTCCAATTTGCAGGGAATAACTCATCTCAAAATGTAAATGTTTGCTTATTTTTTTTTCTTTTTTTACTAAAAGTGAAGTTTCCTGTGTGCCTAAGTCACACTTGCTCATTTTCAGTTATTATCAGGTATAGTATGATCAGCCTAATATGATCTATTTTAATGCATACAAACCTAATAAATCAGCTAAATGTGAACTAAAAAGTACATCTCCAGCCCTGGCCTGTTTTTCATAACCTTAACCATAAAGGTAAATTGCCTAAGCCGATTTATTGTGAAAGTTTCACTGATTAAAAGTTACTACACATAAAATCACAATAATATTCAAGACTTTTAAGGGAGTCTTGGATATGATGGTATAAACTAAATTGTTTCAGATTGGTTTCAGTTACGTAAATTAAGATTTCAAATACCTCATGTAGACATTGACCTAGATGACCTTCTAGTGATGAATTTTCATTACTTGCTAGCTGCTAATATTCTCTTCATAAGAATATGTTGGCTAACTAGTTGATGTCTTCTGTTCCAACATTCTCTGAGAATATGGCTCACAACTTTGTGAGAAGTACAAAGTTGCTTCTAAGAGCCACAAACCCCAGAAATTTCAGTTTTTGCAACATGTAATGCAACAGGATTCCCCAACCATCCCTTATAAGCCATATTAGTTTTTTTTAATCTTCAATTTATTTATTTTTGCTGAATCCTTTATTATAAAGAACTGAGCTACAAACTGCTCTATATTAGACTTTTTTTAACAATAAAAAACACCTAATATAAGTTCATGAAAACAAAGCTTCCTTTTGAAAATTGACTGGACCTCCTTTTCATTGCAACCCTTAATGTGAAAAGCGGCTGCGAACTCATAAGTCACATTTTCTTTTCTTTTTTTTTTTTTTTTGCAATAACTTCAGCGCCAAAAGGAGCGGACAACATGAATTTTGAATCAATTCGTACGAAGTTTAAAGCGTTAGCCAGGAGTCTGCTGGCATGCTCACGCACACACATACGGAGGCAAAGTTCCTCCAGAAACTGGAGGGAATTAATAATTCACACACATTTCTGGTTCATCTCATGTGTTCTTCTTTATGACATCTTCTAAGAAACTAACCCTGTGGGAATAAGGTCCGTGGAAGATGGACCGATTCTGACCTCGGTTATTGCTACTCTTGAGAGCCCCACCTCAACCGTAACATCGGTTCTGCCGAGGGTTAGAGGGACACTAAGGGAGGCATTAGGAGAAAACCGCGGACACAGATGCTAATGAAGGGACTGCTCTAAAAACTTATGGCAGCAATGGCATCCCTTCAGATTTCCCTTCGAGAATTTCGCTGTGGACAGCCATGTCCAAAACATTCATGCAACAGGGCCTCCTCCAAAAAAGAGTTATTACTAAGTTTTTATTTTTTTGAGGTCTCCATCCATGCCCACACTGCCATGAAAAAAAGATGAGCAGTGTCCTTTTACCCTCATTAAAAGCTGAGCTGACTCCTGAACATCCAGAGAGCTGTTGCATCCCGGCCTGCTTTCACTGAGGAAACAGTTGTGGAGGTTTTTCATAAGAGCTCATAAAATCAGTAGTGAAGTGGTAAATTTACTTGATAGCTTATAAAATTTTTAGATTCACACTTGGTGCGAGTTTATCCTCCTGAAATAAGATCAGACACCCCAGCATTGATTTACAAGCCTCACACTCTGGCTGCTTGTACGTCTGTGTCTTTGTGTACTTGGACAATGTACTAAGATGGAGCGTTCAGACAACTAATTTAAGTTGGATTTTTTTTCTTAGGATTTAACATGCTGAGACTTTCTTCTAATCTCTTAAGGTAATCTTGGCTTGAGTCTGTCAGGCTTTCTAAAGATCATTCAAAGTTTTACCCGGACTTCTTTTTCATATATTTCCTACCACAGAATGTTTTCCTGCTTTTGCTTAAAAAGAGGCTATGCAAGAAGTTCTTAAAACTACAGTGTAGAACTTTTACAATAAATTTATTTTTTACATATTCGTTAAAATATATTGTTTATGAGACAGATAAGAGACAGATAATCTGTGAAAAGATGGATCTCCTCTTGAGTTACTGTTGCTGTCTGAAGAAAATGCACAGCTCCTGACCAAAAACAACCAATCAGAGCCAAGGAGGAGGGCCTTAGTACTGTCAATCACCCTCATGTACATGCTGCTGACTCTACTATGAGATATTTCCCTTCAAATGCAATGGTCAGAAATTTCTTTGACTTTAGTGTGTATTTTACATATATCTAGAGCTAGCCTCATCAGATAACGCACTCAGAGACATTTGTTTTAGCTGTTGTTTCATTTTCTGACCATTAATTAGCTTGACAACCGTCTCCCGCAATTACATCTGTCTCCTCTAACTGGATGCAGGCCACTCAGAAACCACCAGTAGAGAGATCAAAACTAGTCTCATCCTGCCCTGCAGTGTCACAGCAGGGCAGTAAATGTATTCACAGCTGCACGCTTTCATTATCAGGAGTTGATTTCATTATTGGATGCTTCTCTGAATGTCACCAAGTACTGCCATCTCCCTGTAGATCATAGTAAGGAGCCTTGGCAGGTACCAATGAGTTCTGCTTTAATGCAAATCCGCACTGCAATAAACCCCGACCGGAGGGGAGACATTTTCCTACCTCAGATGGAAACAGAGAAAATTAAGATACTATTTTAAGAAAGCATTTTGTTAAGGGCTTCAAATCTGGAAAGGCCAAAGGAGAAGAGTAACAGGACAATAGCATTCCTTTCCTTCTTCATAGATGATTTTCCAGATGTCACAAACACTCAGAAGGGGGGAACATCAGAGGAAATACCTTCGCTCTGGCCTTATAGGGTGTTTTCACACCTGATAGTCTGGTAGTCTCAGTTCAATCGGAGACCAAAATAGCAACATTTGTTCCATTTTCAACTGGTGAGGTTCACTTTCACACTGCACTATTTCAAACCAATCCAAACCTTCTAAAACAAACCAAGAATGCTTTGGATAAAATCTTTGTTTACAAGATTATAATTTATAAGTCAGTATTTACTGAATGTACAGTGATTTTAAGAAAGTTGTTAAAAGTCGTGTGGTCAAAAGTTTTGTGGAAAAAAGTTAGTGCTGGTACAGAAATATATTTTTCCCTCAAAGAGAGGTAAAAATTAATATTCTTGTAACCCATATCTTTAGGGAGCCAAAACAATCTACCTAACGACTGGAGATGGGGGGAACATTCAGCGAATAAGTCCAAAGGGAGCAGCTCTCTGTTTGTCTATGTTGGAGATGAAAAGTTTGCATATATCACTGGCTTGATAACTCTCTCTTTCATGCAGAGAGGCTCCATCTCAATGGGGGCAGCGTTGGATTTGACCGAATATTCCCGAATCACGCCCGTTGAGAGCATTTTCAAGCTTCTATACCTGAAAGCATCAAAGGAGGCTGGCAGTTAGCTCCTATTCATGGAGGCTACTGCTTCCCCACCGTCGGTGCAGCCGTTTTTCCCCTGGGGCTCCTCATCTTTTCAAAGTACTTCTTTGAAAGTATTAATTTTTTAAAGTCAAATCAGATCACAGACAACTGTTGTTAATGCATTCTGCAGCTGAAACTGATATATTTCCTGAAGAAAAAGCCTCTTTATATTTAAAGTGGTGAGATCGTTGAATGTGCTACTTGTACGGGAGAGGATTAGGGCAACTGGGGTGATCTCAGAATTCTGAGATTCTGTGAAGTCAGAATTTTGATTTCAAACTCACAGTTCTGATTAATACACTCAATATTTTTAGAAAAGACAGACTTGTCAGAACCTTCTTATAAATCTTGCTTTAATATCAGAATTCTGACATTTTTCCTCATTTTTATCTCTTACCTCAGGACTCTGCGATAAAAGTCAGAACTCTTTAAACTTGAAATTCTGAAGTCAGAATTCTCCGGTTAAATTCTTCTTGTCTTTCTTCCAGTGGCTCATATAATCTTTTGTACATTTGAGATGAAATCAAAAGTTTATTTCGGGTATTTCCAGCCTTTGCGCTCACGGCAGCCTCCACTGAGTGATGATGCGCGTCCCGTTCGATGACGGCCCGTTGTTATGCGCGGTGGCGTGGTATGTAAATGGAATGAGGTGCAGTTGTTCGACAGCTGCAACCTTTTCCCACAGATCGTTAGTTACCGCGACCTTTCGTCAATAAGGGCATAAAGATTCCCAACTCAGGTGCAGCTGAACTTTTGCTGGGCCCTTCTCCATCACCACTCCACCCCGACGCATGCCCCTCCCCACCGCTGACCTTTTTAGGCAGATATCATTTGCGCTGGAAGTTGGGTAATGTATTCCAGCAGATGTCTGTCGTCCTCACAACCTGAGCTTGCTCACTTGATTAGAGACATTTCTCTCCACGCCGCGTTGCATACAGAGCGCTTTATTTGCCCAGCTCCTGGTGCATGACAACATGATGATATCCTGTAAGTCAGCAGAATATTCTCACAGAAAGAATATATTAAACCTCGCAGGCTGGCTTTTCAGATAGATGATTTATACGTTGACATCCGTTTTCTCTGGTTGCATCGCTCCGTCTTTGATCTATTCCCTTCTGCTTCAGTTTTTCCAAAAAACCACTCATCTTATTCCAACGTTGCAATTAGCAAAAATCAAGCTCAGTAAAAGGCTTCCTGCTGTTTCTGTTTAATAGCCCTGAGGTAGTTGCATCATGCTATGTGCGTGTTTGTGTTTTTAATATTGACTCAGTGTTTATGTAAATTAGCTGGTCATCTTCAGGACACATTCCACAACCTCAGCTTGGAATCAAATTAAATATCTAAAAATTTCAAACCACCCAGCTCTCTTTCTTTTGTTATTGCTGCTAAAGTACATATTTTAAGTAAAATGGTTACAAATTCAATTCACAAATACTTTATTTATCCCAAAGGGAACGTAATTGTTGTTGTAACTCATGTCATCCAAGTCCTTAAATAGTTTTCATGGTTTGGAAAATTCTTGATTTCTGTATAAAATGTTTGATATTCAAACTGCAGTTTTGTAGTAAAGTGCAATCTAACATTTGACTAAAAGCCTACATTGGAAAAATACAGCTTATAAAAAGACAGTTGTGTTTTTCTCATTGTCTGAAGTTCAGTCAGACTAAACTTTTCTTGTTTTAGGTCTGTTAGAGTTTTCAAAATGATTGCTATTTGCTAAATGCCACAAAACTTAAATATCACTTGATAATTATGTGTCATTGGAACTTTGGAAGATTCATATCTGAACTCCAACTTTATAGTTGGAGTTCAGATATGAATCTTCCTTAACAAATGCAAACATTAAAAAAAAAAAAAAAAAATCTTAAGCAATGCTAAGTCTGGAGGGGGCACAAGTAAAGCCTAGTGACCCACCAGGCTTATAATACACTGGAGAAAACCCTGTCAGACCAGAGTTCGCTTTTGGTCTGCATCAGAGTTCAATTTTGCATTCACACTTCCCCAAACGAACCGAACTTTCCATGGAAATGGACTGGAGTTGGATTAATGCAGACCAAACAGGGCCTTAGTGTGACTGGAGTTTAGTTTGCTGTTTTTGACACTTGCATCTTATAAAACTTGCATTTTCATTGAACACGTTGGATAAAAGAAAAATAGCTATAAATGAACCAAAATCTACGTTTATACAGATGACTAAACTTTTTCCCTTTTTCTTTTTCCCCTTGTTTCCTCCTGCTGACCTGTCTGGATGTACAAATTAGGTAAGTACAACCAATGGATTTTCATAATTGATGTCAGCTTTGTGATATGGAAACAGTAATGTTCCTGTGTGTCCTGGATTTCTACATTTTTTATTTTTTATTGTGTGAATGACTTTGTGATTGTTACTGCTGGGTTTGCATTGGTGACAGAACACAACAAAGCTGCTTATTAAGCTGCAACGCTTGGAAATACTTTCTGTAAAATGAAATGGATGAATTGTTTTTCCACCGAACCACTATAGTTATTTTCAGGCTTCAGTTGATGGTCATTACAACAGCAGACATGTCTACATGAGAGGAAATAACTGGGCTGAGAAAGTGAAGAATGATGAAATGAAGATGGCTGGAGATGGTTGATATCCACTGTGTTCAGAAATATTTCCAAGTGTCATTCCTGTATTCTTGTATGATATAAAGATGATTACGTCCTTCTCATTTTCACATTTCATAGAGACAAAGTTCAGAGTTGAGATGCAACACACAATATTGTCAAGAATTCCTCTGAATCTTGGAAAAACTGCAATTTGGTTTCAGTAATTTCCTGGTCTGGATGAAGATCAGAATAAGAGTTTGGAATAGTATTTGTATTTCTTTCAGTTTCCCTCCCTCTGTTGGATTCAGGTTTATTTAATGAACTTCAGCACAGTAAACAACGTTACACGATAAAAACAATCAGCCGTTGTTTCACATGAAGGCCTTTTAGCCACAGGCTGACTTGCAGACCCACTCCTTGGTTGGACTGTTTTTATTAAACAGCAAAATTAGAAATTAAAGACTCCCAACACAGACACACACATGCACGCACCCACACACACACTCTGAATTACTGTAACTGTTAATACTTGAAAAGGTAGTTCCTTACTCCCTGTCATTTCTCTTTCCTTCCATTTTTCATGTCTTCCTTATTTCCTACCTTCCTTCCTGCTGTCCTATCGTTTTTCCTTCGTTGTTTCCTTGTATTCCTCCTTCCTCCCTCATGTCCTTCCTTGGTTCCTCGCTTTCTTATCTGACCCTTCTTTCAACCTGTGCTTTCACACCTTGCTTGTGTCCTTCCTACCTTATTTCCTTGTGTCCTACTTTCCTTTCCCTGTGCCCTTCCATTCTCTTTTCACCTTGCTTCTTTCTTTTCTTGAATCATTTTCTTTCTTTCTGTATCCTTTCTTTGTTCCTTCCTTTCTTTTTCCCCGTCTTGTCCGCCTTACTTTCTTCTGTACTTGTCTACTTTTCCTAGCATCCTTTCGTCCTCCTCCTTGTCCTCTTTCTTTCGCTCATTGCTTCTTGCATTCATCCTTTCTGCCTTGTATCCTTCTACTCTTCCTTGTGTTTTTGCTTTCTTGTTTTTACCTCTCATTAGTCCTTTCCTTTCTCACTTTCCTCTTGTCCTTCCTTCATGGTCCTTTTATTATTTTTTCCTTAGTTGTTCCTCCTTGTATCCTACATTCTTTCCTTCCTTCCCTTCATATCCTAAGTTGTCTTCCTTCCTTGCAGTTTCTGGTTAATATATTTTCTGTATTTAAAATGCTGTGGTTTGCAGCAAACTTTTTATTTTAAAACAAACATAATGGGAACCTGCTGCTGTCTGTATCGTGAAGTTTCCAAATAATCCATTCCATGTCCTGAAAAGGCTCTCGGTGAATTGCTTTTATCAGCAGTGAAAGAAGCTGGTTTTATGTGTGTTTAAAGATAAACACAGTATAAGAAGCTCACCTGTGCATCAGGCTGCTGCTGCTGCTGGCGCTTTTTCCAGAACGGTGCCTCGTGCCAGTCTTCCTGGCAATATAAATCTGGCTATTAGCCTGCAGAGAGTGAAGAAGACGTGAGGGGAAGAAAAAAAGAAGAAAAAAAAAAAGCTTTTAGACCTGATTGAGAGATGCAGCATCGATGCAGCCTACAGTTGCTTAGATGGGAACAACAATGACGGGAAGTTAAAATATTCAGATCCAGACTCTGACGCTGCCTGTTGACCTTCTAGACGACGCCCCGGCGGGGGGGGAGGCGGAAGATGTTTGAAGAGCAGACGCATTCATGTTGCTGTAAAGCGACGGACATGCAAATGTCTCACCCGGTCTTAAAGAGATTTACACGCATATGGTTAATGCATCCGGCCTTAAATCACATCTGGTGGGAAGCGGAGGGCTTTTTGCTGCCGGAAGACCAGCTGTTGCATCGTTTTTGTTTATTCGCCCAACTGGCAACACAAACTCGTGGAAACCAAGTAATTTCTGGGAACTGTAGATGATCATGTGATGTGATAAACATAATAAAATGCATGTACTAACTACGCCACCTGTTTGCTGTACAAATTGCTATTGAGGCATGGTAATGGAATTTTGTTCCTGCATGTCTAAATTAGGGCTGCAACTTGCAATTATTTTATTAATCAATTATTTTGATGATTAATTGATTAATCAGGAGGAAAAAAAATCGGCACTTCCTGTAAATTTTCTATTTAAGCCATTTTATGTAATAAGCAAATAATTAAAATCCTTTTTAAATAAGAAAATACATATTTTCTTGCTTTAAATGCAATAACATAGCATTCCTCTCATGAACGTTGGATACATCTGCAGCTAAAAAATATACTTCTAACATCAACATGTGAAAATCTGAGGTCTTTCTGTTTGAATTAATATCAAAACAGTGTGATGCTGGGCTACTGATTCAGTTTTGATTCATTTGTCAATAATTCGACAGGAAAAGATGCTGATTATGAGTACAGAATTTGAACCAGATGAAGCTAAAACTAAAGATTGTTTTTAACCCGAAGTGCAAATTTTTAATTACTTTTTGTACATTTTTGGCTTAATTATTGCTCTGACTGTGGTGCACTTTCAAAAAAATAACCCATTTTGTGTCTGTATTCTCCAGTTAATGATTAATCAATGACTAAATTACGATTGACGAGTAATACGATTAATCGTTTCACCCCTAGTCTAAGTCACATTTTAGAGTAAAAAGATGAACAAAGGTGTTTTCCTTTAGACGTGCAGGAATAACCAGCGCGGCATCATTGACTCTGACACCAACTAGTGCTTTTTGAAGCCAGGGAGCAGAGCACAGGGTCAACTGACAATCTGATTTCCAGATCCCTCAGCAACCTGCAGCAGCTCTCTCTCTTCCGATGAAAACAGGTCAGGAAGGACCTCAGGTCCCATCAGAAGGCGAATGGCTGGAAAGAAACGGGTCACACAGACTGACCGAATCAGGATTAAGCTGCTACACCAGCAGCGCACGGGCTTAAATGTGCCGACTAGAGCACAAAGCTTTAAAGTCATTTCACAGATTGCAAGAAGTGACTAGAAGTAGGCACTCTGGACTGAGCCCCCCGCCCCTTCGTAGATCGGGAGGGGCGTCAGACTCCCATAATGTCCACAGAGGCTCAGCAGGATGCTGATGGTAACAGCTTCTCAAGGTAACTTTGATTAGTTTGCTCTTGTGAGCGTTTTACATGTGTGGCATGTCAATGACAGATTACATGCAGCTTATCTGTGGCAGCTGAAGGACACAACACCCTCCAGACAAAAGGATGTGAGATAAATTCATAAATTAAACTATATGTGAGCTGCTTCAACATTGACAGTTGAAAAACCCCGACTAAAACCATTTTCTCTATTTAAGTAGAAAACAAAAGCTATAAAATGCTGGATTGTAAAGAGTAACTAAACCCTAAAGATTTATCTGTAAAACGTTTTAAGTTCAAATTTAAGCCCAAAAACAAAACATCCGATAATTTTGGCTATTAGTGACAAATTCAAATCAATGATGAAAGTACAATGACAGCCTCTAAACAATTAGCCAATTCATTTTTGCTAGATAAACTGCATAAATAGTTTCTCAAGATTACCATTTTTATGTTTCTGCGCAAATTGACATTTTTGTGTAAATCTGTTTAATTCTGCTTTGCTTGGCGTAAAACTGTCTCAGTGCTGCCCTCTTTGGGTTGAACGGTGGATACTGCGGTTAAATTTTTTCCACTGGTTACAAATGGTACAGCTTGGTTGCTGCCTAAATAGCAACAAAGTTGCCAAGTTTTCAACAGTGCTTTAACGGACATTGTGGTTTTACCGCTGTATGCACTGCACAATGGCTGCTGGAAAAGACAAGTGTTTTGTTGTTGGCTTGTCACCCAAGAAACCACTCACTGCATTATTGTTGGTTGTGCAGGAGGCTCCACTTCTGCTCTTTAAAGTTGTAAAATTGTGCTTCTGTTTGCAGCCATTTTAATGAGCGAGTGTTAATGTTGAGTTGAGGGACGTGGCCAGCACTTCAGAATTTAAAGTGACAAGAAGTCCTAAAACAACTCAAGGAATGCATGACTGAGCAGGCTGAAATCTGACTATCTAAGAATAATTTTGTGCAAAACATGTAATCAATATGCTATGTATAGTTCGTAGATGCATCCTAGCCTGTTTGAGGAAATCATATGTCACCTTTAATCCCCTCCACGCGTCCCAGCACTTGTCTCTTAACTACACCCATTTTTTATTTATTTTTTTTACTTATCAAGGATGAGGTTATGCTCAATGTCTGGTGAGGTATTGAGGTAGTGAGGTCCCAGGCCTTTTAATGTGAACCTGAAAACAATCAGTAAAATCAAAAAAAAATGTATTCTAAAGCAGAGAGGATTGTTGGACCATTCAATCCAACAATAACAGGCTCGAAATTAACAGGAATCTGTGATGTCACTGATGTTTATACTCTCTCTCAGCCGGTAAATCATCATTATCAATAAATCAGATTATCAGTAGCCAACTCATTCTATGTCATGAACATTGAGACACAGATCAGAGAACCCGGTCAGTATGGCTCCGGCGGGTCCAGCTCCCCGGTGGTTCTCCTCGGTGATTTGTTCACTCGTCATCTCTGCGGAGAGGAACGGGGATGAGGTGGGGTTCCACACAAAACGCCTCACGCTGCGCTGCGGTTGTCAGTGTCCCCCGTCTGCGGCTTTTACAGGAGTCTTTATTCATCAAAGCCTAACCTGCTTTCCAGACCCTGAGCAGGCGGACCACCTGCTGCGCCAAGTGGATTGGCTCCTTTGATTGCTTCCCTCTCCAAGGATTAGAGACTAAAATCTGAGCTCATTAGCATCATGAGACGTTCAGGTACGGGACAGAAACGGGGAGTTGTTGAAGTTCAATTAAAAGCTGCACATTTCTCATACAGGTTATAATCCCAGTTCAGGTTTAGTCATGATTACTCAGAGAAACACTTTAGATCTGAAATTTAACCACTTAAATTGAGCTCTAATTCCAGTCCTTGCATTAAGGTTTTCCTTACAGACGAAGTTTTCCTCTTGCATTCTCTGAATTAATGTTTTTGTTAGATTTTGTTTTTTTCCCTCCTGCTGTGCTAGTTTTTCTCTCTACCCGTTTGAGGGAAAACCTCTAATGTTTTTATTTCCCATCTTTTTCCATTTAGTAACATTTTTGTTTACATTATTCTGTCAAAATACCAACTTTTTTTTTTTTTTAATATTGTCCTTTCTCTAGCTTCTCACCCATCAGGCTCAGATGTTTAGATTGTGATGAAATTAGTTGTTTTTACCTAATTTTTAATCCTAATTTAAGCTGTGCAGCTTCTTGGAGTGCATATCAGCAGAGCTTTTGATTGACAGCAGGAGTCTGCGGGCTGTCTGCCTGTCTCTGGAGAGAGAAGCCAGCCCACAGAGAGGTTAGAAACAGCTAAACCCATAATAATAACAACATTTTGACAGGGTAAAATCAGAATAGTGCTGTCTAAAAGGAGGAAACTGAGAGATGCACTTTTCTGCAGACTGGACAAGCATTTACTTACTTATTTCTTTTACAAAACTGCTCCAATTGTCTGATATTTTCAATCAGTATCCACTCTAATCTGAACAGAGCGACCATGACATAAATAATATGTAGTAGGAATTTTGACAGATGCACAGAACCCTGACAGTCATTGACTGATCGGCAACAAGCTTGACGTTTGAGTCAACAAATAAATCCTTTGAAGCTGTTATATATTGCAGGACTGCAGAATTTTGTGTAAAATTAAACTCAAGTATTCATATTGCAGGCATCAGAAAGCATTAGCAGAAATTAAAGCTACCAGCCAGACTTTCCGGTAAAATCAATTAAACTCACTTGAGATATTGTCATGTGTAAAATCTCATTTTTTTCTGTTTGTTTTGTTGGAAAATGTGTTTTTAATCAAGATAAAAAATCTTGCCTATCTAAACCAATTTCTATGGACGTGTGACTCTGGTGACATCACAACAGACATACTCTGACTGATTGGAGTTACTTTTGCTTGTTTTATTGATTTGAATTATTTTTATGCTGTAAATAATTGTTATATAGATAAATCATTTTATTTAATCTCTCTCCTTCTGGTTAGACTTCATTTGACCAAAGAAAACAGGAATACAATAATAATAATAATGAACTTAATTTAGATTGCACCTGTAAACAGATTATAATCTGCTAAAGTTCTGAAGTCACTGTTAGCTTTAGCTTTACCATATATGTCTGCATCCATTTTGGTTTGAAGGTCTGAGGACTCAAATTTTAACTCAAACGTGTAAAGTTGAAGCGAATAACATGATGCATGTTGTTGACATAAAGTGGGCACCACATATACAGAGACTTTTAGTCTTTGTCGTAACTGACGAGGTTAAATTCCCGACTTTTTGTCTGCCCATTTTTTTGTCTGAAAGCTGCAAATAAAGGCCAGTAGTCCCACAAAATCTTAGAGAAATACTTACATATTTACCATTCACCTATATATTTGTAAATTATTGCTCAGTGTTTGCTAAAGCTAGCTGATCCATTTCATTCTAGTGCCTTTTGTGATGTAATTAACCGAACTTGCAAACCAAATTACCAATTTTTATTCCTGTCATAAGCTTTGCAAAAACTTTCTTTTATGAAAAGGTACACATTACCCAACAGGAGTTATGCTGTGAGTGTACATTTGCTAGTGAAAGAAAGAGAAAATTCTCCACTGAATGGCGCCTCTAATGGAGTTGGAGAGGGGTCACAGTTTTCGTACGCATGGGGTCAGAGGTCACAGTTTTGCTGGACAGAACCAGCGGCTATCTGAGGGCACCCACATATGTTTTCTATAGCGCTCTGCGTGTGACAGGATTATAAAGCTCATGTCCTCGGCTCAGGTTTATGCGGTTTTAAAACTGAAAGGGGTGGGGCCCGGGGCCACTGCGGGGGTCAGAGGTGAACCCTGTATGCATTACAGTACACCATGGTCGCACAGTGCAAATCTTGGCTACGTTGAACAAGTCATGCAATATAAATAAATGGGACTCAGTGTCTCTTTAAATCCTCTACATATAGTCTTGCAATCTGATACATGATGAACAACAAATCTCAGGATCCAGACTGAGTACAACAGTAGAAGCCAGTGAGTAATAATGGTAAACTTGAAGCTTAAGTACAGGGGAGTGATTGCAGAGGCAAGGATCAGGTGGATCCACTTAACATAATGCTTGGCAGCTGCATGGGGGAATGTGACTACAAGGTAACTGTGGGAGAATGATAAATGAACACAAAATAAACACACAGGGGAAAACAATGATTTCAGGGAGAAAACAGAACAGAGTGATAATAATGATCTACTGGAAAACAAGCTGAAAACCAACATGACAGACTGAATCAAATGCAGGGATTATCACAGAACACGCCTCATTATTCCTCCAGGGACCTCATGATTTGATTTTGTAACACCTCTTGTTATCTATGACAGCTGCGGACAGGAAGTGTATCCAATGGAGGTTTGTGTTGCATCACATCTGAGGAAACCTCTTACTGGAAGTACAGTAAGAGTAAACGCTGCATGTGGAGGCAGTGTGGATAAAAGGCCAAAACGCTTAAAAATGTATTCATTTTAACATCTTGTTAATCCCTATGGAATAAGAACAGGCTGCAATCCAAGTTCACACCCATGTAACAGGATGTCTGCACGATCTTAAAAAGTCTTAAATCCATGCATCTAAAATCAAAGCCTTAAAATCTCTTAAATTAAATAGAAAATATGAGTTGGCCTTAAATAACCATAGATCTTTTCACGGGTATTTTATTGTGGCAGGACTATTTAATCTTGCACATGTAGTTTATTTTTCTCATGGGACTTTGGTTTGAGTCACACACATATCTTTATTATCTTCTGCGACTGCTATGATTATTGGCAGATAGCTAGCTGCCAATAATCACTTTCTAGCTAGCTAGCTAGTTTGCTTTATTTGCATCTATAATTTGAAAGTGTAAATTATCGGCAGTTGCCTGGGCGACATTCACCTTCGCCACTGTCCGACGTCTGTCACCAACTCACACAACCTTCTGTGCAAAAAGCCTGGCACTACTGCTATGTAAAATATGTGATTTTACATAGATTTATAGATTTCTATCATTACAGGTATTAAATTTCATTCATAATGACCTTAAAAGGTCTAGAAAAGTCTTTAAGTTTGAGTTGATGAAACAAACAGAAACCCTGGTGTAAGGACAATTCTCAGTAGTCAATGTCAACTTTTGATTATCCATATTATCCTTGAGAACCAACATAAAGAATGTCAGCTGTTTCTTGATGGAAGGATTTTTCTTTTATTCCTTAGAAATAAATTCTATTAATTGTGGGGGTTTTTTTTTGCTGCTGATAAATGCAGAATGCTGCCTAGAAAAATCCCTTTCCTACAGTCAGGAGACAGATAAGAGCCTTGCACATTATTAGTGTTTATTCAGGTTGGATTTTGCTGAGGATGCATGCTCCTTTCATTTGGTTCCCTAGTTTATCCGTGGCCCTGCAAAAAAAAAAATAAAAAATACAAATACACTTATGTTTGTTGGTTATTGTTCAGTTATTTTAAATCCCGCACAACAGATGCTGGAGTCGGCTTTCCTGTTTGATTTATTAACTGTAGCGCCGTAGCTGTGCATCATACAGGCCAAAAGTATTACTGGATCTCTTCGGTTTCTTCTAAAGCCATTTAAAAGATGTTTTCCTCCATGTAGAGTCACTGATCTTGCTTCTCTTGTTCTGCTGGTGATGCAGAGATTTCCATAACACTGACAGCAGCAGTGAAGGTGTCACTTTACCTAGATGACGTTCTTGACATCTTGGTCCATATCAGCATCTTTTCCACTTGTACAGAACTTTATTGGGGAGGAGGGGTTTGTTTCGAGACCCACAGAAAAAGCTGTGCTGAATGTTTAAGGATGCTAATCAGCTTAAAACCTAGTAATGAGTGTAATTGTAGCAGCTGAAGTTGTCAGGTGGAACAGCCGGCCCATTCTGTTTTCAAACACTGTTTTGATCAGTGATGGGGACGGTTTTGTTTATAGAGAACCCCCCTCCCCCATTTTATCTAATTACTGTCAGTTAGGAAAGCCTGTAATTTTCTCAGTCATTATAATTAATATTGGGAATTTGACTTTTCAAACTGTTGGCGGAGGCGGAGCTAGATGAGAACAGGCTAAATTAGCTTTGTGGTAATATTTATTCATGTTTTTTGATTACTATTTACATGTTCTATGTCACAAATTTCTGAAAACAGGCGTGTTGAACTCCAGTCCTTCGATAGCTGATGTTCTTTAACCTTTAGATATGAATAAAGTCCCAACTCTGTAACATTTAACTGGACAATCAGAAGTTCATTAGACAGAGACCAGTTCATTCCAAGCATAAAACTCCCAAACACAAACCAAGAGGTGTGCTGGTAAACAAAATTAGATAAAAAAAAAAAAGACAAATCATTCAGCTTAGACAGGGAAAACAGGCAAACATGACAAGTCGAGTAAGATAACTTGTTACTTGTTGTCAAAAGTTTGCAGCATTTCTCTAAATATAAGACTGATACTAAAGGGGAGGACCTCTCTAACAACTTTTATCCAAATGGAAATTATTGAGCTCATTTTAATTTATTATTCAATTAACTGATTCAATGCTTATTGTGACGGGCTTAAGTGAAAACAATATGTTACTGGACCGGTTTTCCACTAACGCCAAAGAACAACTTCACCCCACTATGTTGGAGAAGATCTGTCTTCTAGGGATTGTTGGGGATGATTTTTAGGATCAGAAGGACCCAAATTTAGCCGATCTCCAGATCCCAGTCCTACAGAGAATCCATGCTGGCAGCTGGAGCTTTGAGTTAATAAGCCTGAACTTATTTAGGATCTAGAAGGTTTCTGGACAGAGAAGTGTTTGCTATGTGACTGACTACAAGAAAATATTACATTTTTTTTTCACTCCAACATTCAAATCAATTTCTAACTTTAATATAACTAGCTTTATTTGTGTTTTTGGTTAATATTCCCTACATTAAAATAAAATGACTATTCTTTGTTTCCCAATGGTTTTCCCTCCCTGTAGATGTTAATTCCTTGTTAAAATTAAATGGAATACCTAAACTTAATTATGTGACATTAAAGTGAGACACAAAATGTATTTTTCACCTGCTCCCTCAGCAGCATTTAGGTTTGTTGTTTGTTGCATCAATCATTTCTGAATAATCATTTGCCGTTTTTGTTATTTGTTGCTTTTGTAAGTTGTAAATACATGTCAGGCATTGTCATTTTTAAAAGAATCATTTCTTTGTGTGTTGAGGTTTTTCTCCACCTAATGAGATATTTAATGGTTATTGTGAGGTTAGCTGTCTTTTCTCCGCTTTCTTGAATCACCACAGAAATCAACAAAAGCACAGCGAATGCAGGTCATAATGTGAAGGCAGAAAATAGAGCTATTGTATAATTGGCTCTGCGGCTGCTCTGGTGTTTATTTGAGTGATGGTAATAGCTCTGAAATGTTCTGTTTGCCCCTAACATCCAATAAAGAAACCTCTGAGGTGGTGATGGTATCAGTGAAGGTGAGAGAAATCAGTTTGTTTGAAATAAGTAAGGCATTTTGGAAAAAAAGGGAAGCCGGTTCATCCCTGAGATGGCAGATTTGGCTCCACCTGAAGCTAGAACTCCTCATTGAGTCTTGACTGTTTTAAATGCTTTTTTTTTTTTTTTTTTTTAATCCATCAGCGAGCAGCAAACGAAGCTACTAATGTCTCAGTGTCTCCTCTCAATGCTGGTAGATCAGAACAAAAACCAAATATCTCTTTTGATATGTTTATTTTTTAAACACAGACATAAATGTACTGAATTATGCTTTTTTTTTATTTGATATCTCTGCACCAGCATAGCACACCTTAAGTGGAGTTAGGAGTATAACAGCCAATCTAAAATAAATTATAAAAAAAACTGAAATTGACACAAACAGTAGGTTGACTGCCTTGGTCAAACGTAAAAATGAACTTGAACTAACTTTCTTTCAAATGGTTCAGATAGTGCAATTAGAAAATCTAAATGTAATGTAATATAAATAAAGTATGACACTGCTCAGAGCACATAGCATAGAATTAGACTGAATAGATCTAACTCTGATGGATTGGACACATTGTCGCCAATTCCCGACCTAGAATTGGACCAATACAAATATTAATGTCCGATCGGTGCATCTCTGAGAAATGCTAATCATAACAGAGTGGTGGGAAATTTTATGCTTGGAAATTGTGATTATTTGAAGCTAAAAATGTATTTCTAAATGTTTAATCTTAAATGTAACCGTTTCCCTGCTTTCACAGCTCTATGTTTACTTGTGGCAAAATTCTTACACACAAGGTCAAATTCCTGTATGTCTAATACCAACCCTGGCAAATGACGAGTCGTCTCCCTAATGCATCATGATCTGAGGTTTAACGGAGACGGCGGTGGGATAATACTCCTTTAGTGACTCTGATGTACTTTTCTGGTACAAATGTGAAACACTCTTTGAACGGCCCAGTCTAAGAGCTGCTGGTCTTTAAAGTTTTCCGAGCTGAAAGCGACATTCAGACGCTCCAGCCATCAGCACCGTAACTATACTTTTGATATTTCCCTCTCTTTAAAAGCAAACCCATATATAAACTTGTACCTTCTCTCTCCTACACTCAACTGCAAGGATAGTGTCACAAGGCTGAAATAATTTGTAGTTGCTGCCAGCAGCTTCTTGAGGACAGTGGTGACCTGGGGACCAAGCTAGTGTTTGGGAGCAGCTGGAAAAGCCATGCCAGCACAACCTCCAGCTAAATTACACGCCCTCTCTCCGAACGCATCACCCGCTGCCCGTCTGGAGCAGATGCCTTTTTCCCCGGTGTTGTCTGGAAACGCCTGAGACCACGCTCTCCTCCTCCACACTGATTGGTGTAGCAGAGTGTGTGATGCTGACTGGCATCCAGTCCTCTGGAGGGCCGGTCCAGTGCAGAAGGAAACTCACCCGTCCTGCCAAAAGGAGTCAGGGTTGTGACTCTGTGTCTGGTCCCTGACCTCAGCCCATCATCGGGATGAGGCTCCGCCACGCTTCAGCTGCGTTTCCTCAAGTGAATTCTCTTCCTGTAGCTTAGTTTTGTATCAGAGCTCAGCTAGTTTGATTTTAAATGTATTATATTTTACCTCCTCCCACCTTTTTCTGGCTTCTTGGAATTTGCTGGAAAAGTTTGCGACGCTGAGGAAGACGGAAGGAAAAATATCACTTTATTTTCTGATATCTAGGAAAAACTTTTTTTTTAAAAGTGGAAAACTGTCACAAAGTGTGCAATAGATCATTCATAACCATAAATAAAAATTGTCTTTAGTAATCATATCCTTATGGTGGATAAAGACATTGTATATTAGTTTCATAACTTAGATTTTATTGATGTGAACAAAAGTTGAATTTAAAGAGATCTGAAGGCATTGAATTAACCCATGTGATCACATTTAATGATTAAATGATTAGGGATGCAAGTTATTGATCAATGAGGTAATGTCAACTTGATTTTTCTTGTATGAAAAGGAACGACCATCTTTTATAACATGATGGGCAAATTTTTTCATAACATGCTGAATTAAATGAAAAGAAAAGTTAAATTGTGAACAAAACAGAAAATTGTGTTTTTCTCAGATCATGAAACTTATAATGTATAAAAAACAGGAACCTCTTGGTTTGCTGAACAGAAAAATAAAATATGAAAACAATAAAATGTGAAACAGAACATGAACAGAGAGATGTTCATACAGACGCACTGTATGTGGTTGATCTTATAGAAATATTAAAACTTTGCTCCATGAAGTGCATTAACTCACGACAGCCATCAATATCAGCCTTGCTTATTGGCATCTTTTTTCCATTTGTTAGTCATGCAGCTCAGATAAATGGGTGGATCTTATTGAGTGTTTGTATTTCTAAACCGAACTGCATGAAGTGCATTTTTCTTCCCACACTGGACTCTTTGAACCATGTCTCTTTCCTGTTCTGGTATGCCTCCGCCATCTTTGTTTCTGAATCAACTGGCTCCTCTTAAGGATGAATCGACTGGAACTCATTTTACTCTCCTAAGCCATTAAGTTGGGCTTAATACACATATGCATTGAGTAACTGTAATAACATCAACATTATATTATTAAAAAAACTTTACATCCATATATAGAATAACTCTAGTAAATGTAAAAATTGAGAACTTAGTTTTAAAGCACAGTTCATTTCCTATATAAAGTACTGCAACATTTCTATACATTTAATTCTATTTTTCATGAAAATGGAAATTAAGGTCACTTATTCAAATTTAGAGTTGTCCAACTTTTCACATGGAGTTAAAAAGAATAAGGCTCGCCTTAATTTATCTGTGCTCGAAATATAAAAATGTTGTGGCCATAACAACTAATGAGTCGAGCTTTGAGTTGGAGCTGCAGCTCGGTACATCCAGTCTCTATTCAACATTGTCCCTCACATGGTCACCAAGGAAGGCAAACAAGTTGCAAAGCAGCATTTTGTTAACGAGAAATCTGCAAATGGACAGAAATGTCACGGCTTAATTGGGCCATCCATTATCTGCTCAACATTCAAAACCGACAAAAGCAGATCCTCCACGACCAAAACAATGTTCTCTCTCTTTGGCTCGGGATCCGTAGCTGATTTTTGTGAAGAGGAGTCGTTTTCTTCAGGACCCATTTCACTGTGAACCCTCGCTTTTGTTTGAGTGTGCCAACTCATCGTCGCATTTCCATCCGTGGAGATGGAGAGTTTCTGCCAGAATGAAACTGCTTTACGATAATGGGGAAACAGTGAATAATAAAATATTCATGTATTTAGGCTGCAAAGGGTTCGTTGAAACCCATTTCAGTTACCCATCCATCCATTTCCTGTAGTTGGATAATCCTTGCAGCCATGCTGCAGGGCAGGTGCCTTTTCACAGGGAATCGGTCCATTACAGGGTTCCCATTTTAGGCATTGTAATACATTTATTCAGTAAGATGAGCTTAATCACACACAAAAACTGAAAACAAAATTTACAGCACAATCTAAGTACTTCTATTTTTAAACGCCTTACGACATATCAACGTATTTGTCATTTTGGTTTTAACAGACTAGAGTTAAAATGTGGATGTAAAACATGCTTAGTTCACAGGATATTACACTATTTTCTGCTAACATTGAGTTCAGGAAGCTGATATTATTTGGTTAATTAGTCAGACTATCTGTTTTGGTAGAGCTTGCACCAGACTTGATACCCTGAGCTAACAACTGTAGTTTTAACTCAGAGGTAGTTTACATAGACCAAAATAAAAATACATTGTTTTTCTCACTGTCTACAGCTAAGTCAGACCAAAGCTCTCTTGTTTTAGGTCAGCTCACCAATCACCAAAATGATTCGTTTTTTGCTAAGCGCCACAATAGTGAAGGAAGAAGATGATTGATTTGTTAATGTCTTTAAAATCAGAAGTTTACATACGTGTCCTTACTATTCTGTCTTCAAATTCAATGACTTGGGTCAAAAATTTATGTTTCCTTCAACCATCATCAATATTTGCTGGAGTTTTGGCCCATTTCTACTGACAGATTTGTTGGCCTCCTCGCTAGTACTCCTTTTAAAATCTGCCCTCACACCTAATAGTATGATAGACTCAGTTTGATTGAAGACCAAAGTTGCAACATTTGTTACATTCTCAGCTGCTGCGGTTCACTTTCACACTGCACCGTGTCCAATGATCCAAACCCTTTAAAAAACCTGTTCTCCCTCCTGGCCTGTGGTGGATCTGCACCAAGAACCTCTGAAGGAAATACTTCTTACTTCACAAAATGTAAACAAAAATAGAGTGGTACCAAATTTGATCAGTTGTGCAATTTCTCTTTTGTCTTTCGTAAAAAAAAAGAAAAAAAAGCCATTTTTCTCACTAAATTTAATTTCAGACAGTGAGAAAAAAGGTGCGTCTCTTTTTCTATGTGTATGAAAACATCTAGTTTTGACCGTCCCTTTATAAGAGTGAAACATGGTGGGACTATAGCTTTCACATCATGTTCATCAATGTTTTATTTTTCTGGAAATATTTCCAGTGAATTCTAGGACAGTAGTAGACTTCTTTCAACCAGAAGAATCAGCAGTGTGTAGCAACAGATTGGGGAGGGGCAGCGATTAAATACTCATCCTGATTACAGTCTGAAAAAAATCTAATTCTTCTGGCAATTTCTCCATCATCCAATTAAAAAAAATCTTAAAGTATGACTGAAAATGTTTGCATTGTTGAAAATGAATATTTTAAAACCTTGATAGATGCTGCCGCTAATCTATCCATCCACAGTAAGTAAAGCCGTGTGTTTTAAAGAAAAAAATCCACTCTTAGACTCTATCTTGATCTATAAAATTCAAAACTCTCATTTTTTCTGATGTGTGATTTGAAGTGACATCTGACAAGCTTTGCTTCTCCACCTCTGGAGATGAACTCATGCATCTCACAAGTCCAGGTCTAATCCAGTTAATCTGAATAAATCTAACCCAGATTTACTTTTTTTTTCTCACCTCAAACTTGCAAAAATACAAAAGAAAACTAGATCTTTTTTTTTTCTGCTGCAGCTGTCAAGAACACCTTAGTCAGACTGAAACATTTCATTATTTGGCTAACATGAAGCCATTAGCTATTGCTGTTATAATGAATTAATGCTGTTATAATGAATGTTCTAATATGGAGCTTCGTCCATTGTGGATAATTTATGTAATTAGGGTCTGGAAGACAGAAGGGATATTTTCATCAAATCCCACACTGTCACCATTACTGTTTACCTGGAGCCACCTGCTTTCAGAGATCCACAATGTGAATTCATTTCCTATTATAGTTGACCTACTTGATGCTTTTTTTTGCCCAAATCAACATTTAAAGTATACAAAATATGTATTTTTAGATTGTTGGACATGTGTGACATAAAATGTAATAAACATGGGGTTGTAGTTCATATTAAGACGGATATGATGTCACCTTAACATGGATGCCGAGGCAAACATGGAGGCCAACTCACATCTTTGAGCCAGCAGTTTTAATGATTGTCTACAGAAGCGATGAAAGTGCTGCCAAGCGGACTATAACCGGAGGTGTGGTTTGTTTTTTTGTCTTTTGCTTTGTTTTTTTCAAAGTGGATACTAACTGAGAGTAGGAGTGTGAACTGCAGCCATTTCATCAAGAGGTTGGACAAGTAAAAACAGAATCAAAAGAGCCTGACTCCTGGATTTAGAACTCATCTCATGCACACAAGATTTGAAATGAATACTGATGCTAACTCTCTGCTTCTTTAGTTTGCTAAAGCAACATTTACCATGAGTTTGAATGAATTCTAATTTTATTAATATTTTACTTACTAAGAACATAAACAGGACTTCAAACTGACTGAACAGTGTGGGCTAAAGCTATATATGTTTAAACTATAATGATGGCTGATGTGGGTTTCGTACGCCACAGTCCTGCAGGTTTTAACTGTTTTTGGTACTTTGGCTTGGATTATTTTATGTCGCTTATTGCCTAGATTGATCCAACAGCTTCTTTTGCTTTTCCTGGCCAAATTCAGAATGGTTTTTTTTTTTTTTTCCCCAGATTTTTTATATTTATTGTGTCTGAAAACAGTTTTGCAATTTGTGGCACAGAGGAGCTTTGGCTTTGTAACTTTTTATTTGCCCGCTGGAGCTGCTCTGTAAATTCTGAATAATGATTCATGCTTGTGACAACCGCTATTGTGAACAGCGGCACACATTTCCTGAATCACAACAGGGAAGCTCGCCTTATTTGGATGAAATATGCCTACTGAGCTCTTAAAACAGTGCATTTATTCTTAATAAACCATTTTAAAAGTTTAACACATTTGTTTTGTTGATTTATTTTTATTTTTAAGCATCAGTATGCATACCACTTGATAGTTGGGTTTTTAGTTTGCCACTAAACATTCATCAGCCACGTTTGTTTCCAATTAAAGTCGAGCTGTTTGGTCAGTTTGACCGGCTGCATTAACAATCATCACAGCTTTTTGACTTTGGATCAGAAAATGACCTCCTGTGGTCACTTGCAAGAATCTCAGTGTTTTTTTGTTTTTTTTTTAAGTGAGGTCATGTGTCTTTAACTGTTTATACATCATGCTTTTAAGCAGGAAGAAGGTTTTATTTCACATAATGCTCATTTGAAAAATATCTCTTCAAATCCAGGCTTGTCCGGGGGCAGAAATGAGAAAAAGTGGCACAACTTTTGGATCTGCATGAGTAGATGATGGTAAAATCTGTTTGACCAGGTCATCAGGGCTAAGCTTTTTTTTAATAGCCCTTAAAAGCACCATATCTCAAATCTTTAATGTGATGTCCATCAGGAAAGCAATGAAAAACGTCTTTGTGACACAACCCACGGCTGATCAGCTGCAGGATGCATGTCAAAGCCACAAAGAAATGTAGAGAGGAAGTAAATCACTGAGACACAAAATGTGACGCAACAAAATCCACCATATAACATCCATTTTTGATGTGTTATGGTAAGCTGTTTTTATGTCAAAAATTCGGCCTCCTGTCCCTGTTTTGAACTTGCCCATAATTAATTCACTCCAAACTGAACAAGTTGTGAGCACCAGTAAAATATGGCAAAAATATGGTAATGCCTACCATAGTAGGCATTACTATGTAGTAGTGTAGCACGCACTACAGAAGCAGCCATGGTTGAAGTTTGAAACCTTTACCCTAAATTAGAAAAACAGATCCACATTGATCCACATCTGAGATGCACATTGTCAAGTTCTCCATCGGTTTGTGCAGCTTCCCTCCCCCCCACCCCCAAAAAACGACTCAAAAGACCAAAACAGTTATCTTCTGTTATTCCCCATTCATTTATCAGTATGTTGCTAAATTAGTTGACACAACCCACGGGGGGCTTTTTACCTTTCATATTAACATCCATTTTAAATAGTTTGAAGATGGTGCTGATGTTCTGCCGCAGCAGAATATCGTGTTCGCTCCACATGACGGCAGAGACTGTGTTTCAGGCGGAAGAGCCTAAATATCTTGGGATCTGACAGGAAATGGACCATGACATTGTCCGTATGTTTGGTGCTCCCTGTGCTGGAGTGCAGCCACTGTAACGCAGCTATGAAGCGAATGCCACTGAGAAACCAGGTCCGAGCTGTTACTAGTCAGACCACGTCCCTTCACTCACCTGCAGAGCTGAACTTTGACGACCAGAAGGACCAAGATCAAGGAAACCAATCACTGCGTTTTTTTTTTTTTTTTTTTTTTTTTAAGTTTAGATGAGAAGTTTGTTTATTCAGGGCGGGGGTTCAATGATTTCGAAGAGCCTACATGGGGTTTTTGTTTCCTTTTAGGCACTTATCAGAGACAGCCAGCTTGACAGAGGCCTAGCTGCTGACCTGCAAGCTTGCTGGAGGGATTGAATTTCCCAGCTGGCCTGCGTGGAGGTGGATATTCCCCAGGAGGAGACACAGGAAGTTAATGGAATAAGGGAGGTTTAGGTGTCTGTTGTTACTGCTGGGACCAATAAATAAGCTTGATTCATGGGAGCAGGGGGAGGGATGTGAAAAAAAAACACCTTTTCAAGTTCACTTCTTTATATTTACTTTTGGGATGAAGATGAATCACAAGCACTCATGAATAAATTGGCGTTCAGATGAAAATGTCATGGTGGAAGTGAAATAAAAAAGGACAAAGCTCGAAAAATAGAAGTGCACTCGTGCAGAAATAAAGCGTTACATTGTGAAAATAAATAATAAATCAAACATAAAGTCAGCACAAAGTCCCAGGCACGTTTCTCCCCCATGTTACTGCGAATATTAGTGTGCAAAGCTGCAAGCATGCATGCCTCTGAGAGCCAAAACTTGCTTTCATATTTGTTTTGTGTGCGCTGCTCCCCCTCCAGCTTGTTGGCAGCATGTAGAGTGAGCGGCCATTGTACCCCCGCCTCTCTGGATCTCTGTAAAGAGCACACGGCTCCCCAGCTGCATGTTAATGCAATCATTATTTTAGTCTTTCTTTTGCTGATATTACGTTGACCTTCAGTGTGTTTCCAGGGCTCATTTTTCTCCAGAGGGGTAAAATTGGCTCCGCGACTCCGACGCGTCTATCTGGAGCTCTTCCGACCAGTCACCCGTTTTTAAGAAAACGAAAGTGAAAATCATAGGGGATTGCTTCGGCGTTTTGGCAACAAAGTGAAGTGCAGGCTGAATTATACATGCTAACAAGACCAACCGCTGAGAGTCTGAGGGATACTGCTGCGTTGTGACTCGGATACACATGCTGGCGCTTTCCGCCACTTTGTTCGACACGATCGTCGGCGAAATTTGACGGCTTTCCTTGTGTCACACAAAACCGCACACACCGAGGATTTTCACACAGGCTTTGCCGTAAAGATTTAGTCGCCACTCTGTCGATCTAAATAAAGCGCTGATTATCACGCAGCTGGTCAGATATGTAAGACTCTATTATCTCTGATGAAGCAGAATCGCAAAGAAGGATCAAAAGTCAATCTAAAAACCGATAACCTCTGAAAAGGAATCAGATTTTCCTCGGTTTCTGAACATAGACTCTGTAATATCTATGCTTGTTTATGCAGAAACATGAACAGTTGCATTGACTCTGACCTTGTTGACTTTTAATCTGCTGTCGAATGCCACAGCCTGAGGAAGAAAATCCTTCAAGGACAACCAAAAAGTACTTATGTCATGAAATATCCTCTGTAGGCACAGGCCACCTGATGACGGAAACTCAACATAATGAAGGTTTTAACCTCTGCCAGCTTTTGTTTTGCATCAGAATAGCTGGGTTAATTCCTCCTTTCAGGACCGTCTAGTTAGTTTAGTATTTAGATCTCACACACTTAGCCCTTTGACCCGTACCTTCACCATTTCCTGCTTTGTTCAGATCATAGAAGCTTTTTTTTTTTTTTTTTTTTTTTTTTAGGAAAAAAAAATGTTTATTTTCTCTTTATTACTCAAACTGCAGAAGTGAGGCTACAGCATAGTGACTCATACGCTGTAATTTGAGCCTTCGGCAAATAAACCTGAGTCACTTTTTTTTTTCCGGAGTGCTGTGTGAAGCCGGCTCCAAATCCGGTCTGTGCAGCAAACATGCTGGAAAAGTAGCGTGTGGCCTTTGAATCTTCAGCGTGCTCCCCGCAGGAAGCTCCGTGGGAGAGTGAGAATGCCTAAGTAGCTTAAAATGAAGCATCATATCCTGGAGGTGTCAACATTCACACACACAGAGACAGACAGACTGATAGAAACTTGAAGTGCACTTATCAAATTCAGAGGATACAGCTTCCTCTGAAGCTAGAAAAAAACCAAACCTCTGAGGATATTTTTCAACATTTCCACAGAGAAAATGCCGCATCCTGAGATTTTACTGCATCACAGTTTCAGCAACCTCACAAATTATGAACAAGTTGAATGTTTTCATTTTTAATAAAAAACAAAAAAACAAAAAAACTATTGCTAAAGAAGGTCTAGTGGGACAAAATGTAGAACGAAGACTTAGAATTTTGCCATGGCTTTCACGTGTTAATGTCAAGTCTTTGAGGGGCAAGTCCAAGTTGAGCATGAAGTTTAGAACTACTGAAATAAATATTTTCTCATTCTGTAGGCCACCTCTAACCCTCTCTCACTGCCAGGAAGCCGTATCTGAACTGTTTCTTCTTAGTTATCTTTTAAACATTTTACATTTAATTCAGCATGAAAAAAACCCTGCTAAAAACTGGATTTATTAATTTGAGAATTTGGCATTTCTGCTATTCCACTCTTAGCTGGACCATTTTACATTTAAAACCGTTGTTTTTAATCTAACTGGTTAGGATGCTAAAGGGTATAAATTACAGCACAATTAACTAGGCAAAGTGTGGTGAGTTATGGTTAAATTTCTGAATACACACAACAGTAAGTACTTCCGTTTTGATATTTTTAGCCAAAGGTGTCCTAGCTATGTTGCAGCTAGATTAGCAGTGAGAGAATATCGGGTGTAAGTTACTTTTATTTTGTTTCTGAATGATTTAACACAGCACAGAGTTGGAGAGACATTCATGTGGTCATTATGAAGTTACAGCTGACACCCATAGATTATGAGCCATTAGCATCCCATAATAATCCACCAAAGTTGATGATAAAGCTAATCTTTTCACTGTAACCATGTGCAGAAGTGCAGTTGGCAGGTCACATACCGACTTCCTTGGGATGAGGAAAAGACGTGGACATACACTATGCCACAAAGGAAGTTACATATTTTGTTGTTGATTCAAAAGAAAATCTAATTGTTTACTTTGTTTTGTAAAAACCTTCTTTACTCAACGGAACAAACAGGTTTCCTAGTCAGCTGCCTGAACAGAGAGCTCACAACGAAGCGTTCCATCTTTATGACCGATCTCCTTTTCTAGTGTGAACCGTCTGTCAGCACCTTAGACATCTTTTGACTTCCCAGGAGTGGAGTGACTTGTCCAGCAGTCTCCATTTAGTCTCCATGGTTACCAGCTCTTGCACTGACGGATGGATGTGTGGGCAGTTCAGTTTATTTAAATGAAAAAAATATTAATGACAAAGAGAAAATAAATGCTGTTGTAACTCAACTCATCCAAGAATCTTCAAAGTGTTGTTCTGGATAGTGATGCTCTGGGTTGGAAGGATCTCCAGTAGCAGTCAGTCTTTCAAATCGGCCTCTGACTGAAAACTGTTACTAAGTAGGCCTATGATGATTACAAACTTTTCTTTTCTTGTGATAAACAATAATATTGTGGTTTTGAAAGAATTTTTAAGTAACATAATGATAATTGGCATAATAATGCAAGTTTACCCTCTTCAAAGACCAATAAACTTTAATTTCTAAAGAACACTTAACACAGGAACTGGACAAAATTTCACACATCCAAAATAAATAAAACAACCAAGAACAACAAATAAAATGGGAATAAAAAACTAACACAACCAAAACTATAAATAGATTGACTGTAAACAACATTGCCCTTCAAAAATATGAATCATTAAGCTCAGACAAGTAAAACAGAGAAAACTGCCAGTTAGGACTTTTGTGATTACAGATGGTGTTTCACAGTAACATGTCCTGGATTACACTAAGTTCTACTGCTAATCCACCTCATTAGCTTTTGCTGCTCCTCTTAATCCCTGCATGGCCGCATCGTCAGCAGAAAGATGTTGGAGTAAGGGATACTGTACATGGAAGAGATGGTTTGAACTTCCTCCTTCTGTCTCGGGGGTCGTAGTTCAGGTGTTGTTTGAGCTTTTGAGTTGCTAATCAGCTGCTCCCACTTGTAAAAACAGTACCTTGTTCCCATGATTACACTTCAAAGCAACTTTATAAAAGTAAAACAGTGAGGGCACAAAACCAAAGTGGATATTTGTTCAAATATCCAACGCCTCAACCGAAAAAATGAACAAAACATGACATCGGTGATGATTATGGCTTAATTATTTGGGTAAAAGAATTATTGATAAGAATTGAACTTTATCAATATAACAAACTCTCTAAAACCTCCAGTACAGTTGAGATTTTTGCTTTTGATATTTATGCTACTCATTTCATAAGAACCTCTATGAATCAAGCAATCAATAAAGTTTATGTATAACAAATTTCTGCAACAAGGCACTTCATTGTGCTTTACATTGCAAAAACAAAAAAACACATCATAAACAGAGACATCATATAGCCAACAAACATTACATTTTGTCAAGTTTCATCGTTAGAATCATGAATGCACACCAAATATGACGGCCGTTTTTCCACTTATTATGGTTCAAAAGCAACTCTGGTAATGTGGTTTTTAGTCTTGACTTAAAGGATCTCAGCATTTCAGCTCATTAGCACTTTGGATGGATGAAATATACTTACACATGTAATTAAATGAAATTTTCTGTCATGTGAGTGGACTTATGAGTTTATTCCTGCTTCATTCTGCAAGGTTCTTAGTCTAATTGTTCCCAAACAGCAAACCTTTTAGTAAAGTTTAGAAGTGACATTATTTATTGCCGTATTTCTAAAGATTTCTTGCAATTTTAATTTCATCATAAATATTTAGTGGATAAAGTCGAACTTTGCTCATGTTCACTTTGTGTTAAGCCCTTGGATTGTTTTTCTGGCTGCTCTTTTTACTTTGTCATGAAATGAGTGTAGCGACCTCATGAAAACCGCCCGAAACTTCCATCAAATATCCTGCTGACTGTAATCCATGTCAATCTAAAGCCGTAATCCATCAGTGAGAGCTGTCCTTTTTTTTTCTCTTCCTTGCCTGCAGAGAAAAATGATTTCTCCGCTGCATCTTTTCACTCCTGAACATCCATTAGCTCAGTCAGCTGAGGCACAGGAATCTGAAAGTCTGTTCAAGGACGGCCACATTTGGGTTTAAATGAAGTGATTCAGTCAGATGTGTTTTTTATGAAAAGTGGGGGAGGAATATCACCTGGAGACGTATCAGCAAAATATTTGACCCATGTAAAAACCCCTGCATCGTTGGTCGGCTGCTGTCTTAAACTGCTGAAGAGGACGTTTCTGTCGTTGTAATGTCTTAAAGTACCACGTTTAGGATGAAAGCATATTTCTTAAAGGTGCATTAAGCAGCTCATGAGCTTTGTCAGCTTCAATCAGCCACTGGTACACAAAATGAATAGAGTAGAGAGCCGTCCACAGTGAAAGAGATGTGTAAACAGGCTTAAAATTAATAATCTCTTATTGCAGTCGCATTGTCTGAAATGTGAAAAAAAAATAAAAATCTAATTTTTAATTGAGAATTTTTTTTTTTTTTTTTTTTGAGGAAAAATTAGAAATACCCAATTTAGCAATTCCTGAGAATAAATTTCTAAATTATGCGTTTACTCACTTTTGTTGATAGTGGCTTAAACATTATCGGCTGTGTTGACTTATTTTGAGGTGACAACAAATGAACATATCCTTCATGTTGTCAGGTGAAAAGATAAAACACAACTTGATGAGGTTTTTAATCCCAGTGGGATCATACTGGAAAAAAAATGTTTCAAACAAATGCTTAAATGTGGAAACCTTTCAGATAATTATTCACATAATGTAACTGGATGATAATTATGTTGACTGAAACATCAACTTGTTAAAATGTTGCCTTGACTTTACTAAATAAACTGTGTATTATTAAACATGAAAAACATGGTTGTTGTGGTGAATTCTAGATTAATCTTAATGAAACTGTTTATTTTTCTCACATATTGATCTTATTAGTTTTTCTGCTTCAAACGCCTTAATGTTTCTAAGAAAGTGTGAAGTGAATTTTATTTTTATTCCTTTTCATTTAGTCGATGTTTTTTTCCCTTTGTGTCTGCCTTTGCGTATAGTTTGAAAACTATTTATCCAGTTTTATATGATGCAAATGCATACGGAGATTTACAGGAGAAGAGTTTCCACTGCAGACAGGTCCTCTTGGTTTTTCTTTAAAACCGGCTAAACCGGAGAACATGCAGAGAGTTTTGATTATCAAAAAGCTGCATGAAAATATCTTGCTTTCCCAAAGTTAGCCAAATTTACAGAGCAACAATTAGATGTTAAAACTGAAACTGAACTGTTGGAGAACTGCAGCACTTTCTTCAGTGTTAATCTGCATGTAAAAGATAAGAGGAAACAAAGAGCTTTCATGCTAGATTTTAGTGTTTGTGACATCCGTGTGTTTCAACAGCTCTATCCGAGTCGTTTTATTAAAAACAAGCCACTGTGCCTGTGAATTAATGGAACCTTTCAGCTGCTAATCAGTATTTTCCACTGCTGGTTTAATTTCTGATTGATTAATACGAGAGTTTATTAAGTCAAGTAAGCTGAGGAGCACCTAGAGGCCTCTGGAGGCTCCTTTATGGAGCTTATTGTGGAAATACATCATAACTTGGCTGAATTAGCAACATTATGCAGTTGATAGAATAAACTTGTTTAATGTGTAACCCAGGAGCAGTATCTGTTATAGACTAACAAAGCAGCTGCTTAAACTGTTGTACCTTTCACAGATTGATGGATACATTTTGGTTGAATTAAAAACAATAAAATCCTGGGGGATAATCTCATTTATGCCTCCTAAATCAATGAAATTATTATCTATTTACCTGTTTTAAGTGATTTATGCTGTGTGGAAACACATGGACCAGACTAATGAAATGCAGACTGATGGAAATTTCATGATTATTTCTCATGTTTTTTTTTTTTTTTAAATGACTCGACGTTACAAACTTTTTTGTTCCTGAATGTAGCCCGTTATGAACTCATTTGCATAGCAGCAACATGTGAACATGGCAGCAAAGTTGAAACGGTTATTGTTAAACGGTTAATGGAAGTTTTCTGTTGCTTCTCCAGTGCCCTTGAAAAAAAAAAAACCCTGTAAAAACAAGTACCTTGACCTGTTGCTATGGAGATCTGTTGCTGTTTCAATATGCATCATGCTGTACCAACGGCTTTTCTTTTTAATAAATAAACCTTTCTAAAATTGATGCAACATATCAGAAGTTTAATTAAAAGTGAAATAATTAGTCTTAATCTGAAAGCATTGAGTTTTCCCAACGTCAGCCGAACCTTCAGCATCCCTGTTGACTCGGCTCAGCTCTGCAGTCAGGAGCCTGAGCTACTGCTGCTGCTGCTGCTGCTGCTGCTGCTGCTGCTGCTGCTGCTGACCATTAGAGACCAGTTTCCACTTCTTTGACAAAATAGCTTTGAATTTAAAACAAAAATATTCAACATACATTTGTGTGCAAATTAATATTATGTCACATTTTTCTTTTCTTGCTTGAATTCTTCATCCCTGGTTGGTGTAACTGTCTGACCCTCAACTAGCATCTCACCTCTTGTCCTCCAAAGCCTCAGGCTTTGGCAGCTCTGTGATTTTCAACCCCATGAATGATAAAATAAGCAGATACATCAGCTAACCTCAGCATCTTTGTACGGCTGAGAGAATAAGGACATTTCCCAAAATGTCAGATCTCTTTTTAAACACTCAGTTAAACATTCATTTATGACCTTTAGAAACGGCAGCAAAGAACACCAAACTACTAGCTGCTTTTCTAGAAATAATTTGTATTTGTGCAAAGAAAGCAGACATCTCCTGCAAGACTTCACATGACTCTCTTGTGGGAGTGCAGATCCTGGAGCTCTACATGCATTTTTGGCCTTAGATTCCTCTATAGTTTTTCCTTTTTCTATCTCTCTCGCTATAAAGATGTATATATTCCATCTCCAACCTACATCTGCAGTCGAAAGAGTTTGTTGTACATGTCCTGTAGAGAACTTCAGAAGAAGCAGCTGGGGAAAAAAAAAGAAGCTGCGATGCTTTGACCTTAACAACATGTTGAAGAATCAAAAGACACACGCTGAGTTGTGTTTCTTTGGTGTTCGCCGTAGTGAGATCCACACGGAAAACCATCAGAGGACACGTCTTTCTGTCCCGATCTACATCAAGGGTACCTTTGAAGGCCCTGACTCACAAATGGTTCGGGGTTTCATCAACCGCTGGTGTCATCATTAAAAAAAAAGTCTTAAAAAACTTATTAAAATGTTAAAATTTAATAATCAACTCTACTATTTACAACACGCAGGTCATGAACAGAAATGCTGTAAACCTTTTGCCATAAGCAATTAATTAAGTTGAAATGAGCTTGATAATTTCTTTGATTACTAGTTTTTGAAGGGCAAATTTGCTTACACAGACATCACAATCCTTTATATTTATGGTTTTGGTTGTGTGCAAGTTTTATTGCCTTTTTATTTATTGCTTTGGACAAAAATGTCTTCCAGTTTCAATGTTAAGTTTTTTACAAAAGGAAAATTTTTGGCATCGTAGCTTCTGTTTTAGAGGGAGAATTAGCATTTTCTTTTCCTATTATTTGTATAGTACTTGAAAATGGGCTCAGCACTTGTTGTGTTGAGCCCGTTTTCAATTAATTCACAATAATTTCTGGGTTAATTTATTCCCCAGTAAAATTTGTAATCATGAAAGGCCTAGTTTACCAGAGGAATACAAAACTAAACTCAGCTAGGTACTTCGACATATTTTTACTCAAATAAGAGGGAAAAAAGTAGCTATCCAGGGAATTTTTCAAGAAAAAAGTAATTGATTTATATTCTACTTAAGTACTGAGAAACTGTTTAATCACAACACCCGATAATATTTAAAAATTGTGTAATCAGACTAATAAATACCTGAAAATTCTGGTATTTTAAGGGCTAAATTAATACCAGTAAATTACATGAATACAAAATGACAAATTCAAGTAGGAAAAATAATTTTTAAAACAATTTTTCAATAAAAAACTTATGAAAATAATACTTCCACAAGGTAATATATATATGCAATCTACTGGAGTTCCTTAGAAACATTTTAAACTCTGAATAATTAATTGAGCATATGTTAACTACAAATAATTCAGTTATGTGCAGAGCAACATGCGTACCTCATTGCTGTTGTGAAATGCATTCGTTGACATAAAGCTTTGCTTTGGTCCATCTTTTTTTCTTCTTTGTAACTGAAAGAGAAACTTTGATGTTCTTAAATGGAGTCTGTCTTGTCTCGACGTTACCAGTAAGTTAGGAAACGCAACTGAACTTCTCTCTCAGGCAAACGTCTGAGAGGAACTGAGATGATTTTGACCAGGTTGCAAAAAATTTGGACACCACTGTCTTAGCCCCTGAGAGTATTCACATGGTGTTGAAATCTTAAGTTGTCATAAAGTAACACGTCTGTCAGCAGCCTGCACTGGTTTCACCTGGACTCACCCGCAGAGAGGTGAGTCCAGATCATATCGGTGAAGTTTTAGAGTTTTATTGCTTTAAATGAGGGAGAGTACCAGATAGATAATGGTTTGAACATATTTCATGTCTTAGTCTTCAGAACTGAAACTGTTTCTTTCTTTCTTTGTCTTTTTTTTAGTTAATTCTAATATTTGAATCCATGCAAATCAGAGAAATAACATTCGGCAAACAATGACAGAGACTAAACCAGTTAGAGTACAAGCTCACGTTCTACTTCGAGGTTGGACTTGCACAACCTGACAACCATCATCTATCACAGTTTCTTATCTTGCAACTCTGTCAACAGGATTCTTTAAAACCTGATGAAACGGCTCTCAGATCCAGGTACTATCAGTATTTGGAGGAGCCTTTTCTTCAGCATTAATAAGACACTCACAATGTGAAAAGGGAGAAATACCAAAGCTGCAGAGGCAGAGATGGAGTGGCTAACTTCATCCAATAACACAAACCATGTTCACAAGTCGGCGTGTCCTTGGGGGAAAAAAAATACAAAAATCATATCTTCATGTGTAATTTCAGAGAAAAGGTCTTATCTATAGGTTGCTTAAATGATTTATGTAGCACTTTGTTGTATTACTCAGTAAAGGCATAACATATTTTGATACATGATAGAAATAGAGCTTTATTTATTTATATATAAAAACACTTTTACTGCAAGAAGAATTAAGTGATTTATTTTGACCTATTTATATGGAGTCTTTTCCTAGTTAGCAAACCTCCAGTTGGTTCTTTTTAGACTTAAACCTTAGTTATAAACTTAACTAAAAGTGAAATTTGATGCACAATATAAATGCCAAACTACACTTCAAAAGCTGAAACAAAGCTTGTTTCAGCTTTTACAATAATTGTATGTGTGTGTATATATATATATATATNAACTACACTTCAAAAGCTGAAACAAAGCTTGTTTCAGCTTTTACAATAATTGTATGTGTGTGTGTATATATATATATATATATATATGCGTGTGTGTGTGTGTATATGCAATTATCGATCAATTTATTCTTTTTTAAATACTGAATATTGGAAAAAGTCACTTGGATTTTTGGGCCTAACAGGTTAATGAATGATAATCTCAACACTCCATTAGTTGATTAGCTAATCGGAACACCTGCTCTACTGATGATCTGTCAAAGTGGGTGTGGTGGTCGTTTTATTTTAGTGTTAACTGAACCAGAACACACTGAATCCCACAGCACAAGTACATGTTGATTGTCATAGTCAAGCTAGCAACACTAACCTGCTTCCCTCTTCCTGCTATTTTTCCAAAACTTGACTTGTGAAATTTGATACCCCTGAACCTTGTTCCCAGTTCTTTTAGTGCTGACATTTAATAGTAAAATATTGTCTCTCTTTCAAATTGTTTGCTTGATTGCCATTTTCCCAACAACCAATATTACATTACAAATGTGCAGAAAACCTTTGTCCATTTTCTACTAATGTCAGAAAAATTTAATTTTGCAATTGTAGTGTTTTCATTAAATAAGAGATTAAATGAAAATCACACATGAACAAAATCTTCACACAAGTCATTAAAAAATCAAGGCAGCGATGGATGTAAACAGTTTCATAAAATATATTCATACTTCAGCCGTGGCGCTGGCGCTCGTCATCTATCAGCCATCAGAGGATGCAGCGTTTTGGGGAAACTGTACAGAAGAGCTATGGATTCAAAACTTTTGAATGACACACAACTTATTTATGAACTCTGTGATACTGACAGAACTCTGGTGAACCTAGCAGCACATTCTCTGGAAAAAAAACAACTCATCATCTTCATACTACTTCCTTTTGACTTCATTGTCGTTTCCACCGGTAATAACATCCAGTTGTTGATCATGTGACTCTTGTGATGTGACGTGTTTCCATTGCATTTTTTGGCTAAATACATCTATTTTGATCCAGCAAAAAAGTCCACCTCATCCGAATGGAAAAATCATTTATCATGAGATTTTTTTTAATTGATATTTCCATTAAGGAATTTTATTTTCAATTTGCAAAATTTTATGGCTAATGAAAACACAGTTATTGATTGGCCCTTTCTCTTTTCCTGGACATGTTGTCTTGGATCAGATACAAAATACAGGCCTAAAATGTCAGAATGTGAAGATCTGTTGATCATCTGTCAAAAATCACATCGC